>NW_006408584.1:6437691-6461549 GCF_000296735.1 Chrysochloris asiatica
AACTCAAAGGCATCAATTCTTCTACGATCCTCCTTATTCACTGTCCAGCTTTCGCATCCATATGAGGCTATTGAAAACACAATGGCCTGGGTCAGGCACACCCTAGTCGTCAAGCTGACATCTCTACTCTTCAACACTTTAAAAAGTTCCTGTGCAGCAGATTTGCCCAGTGCAATACGTCAATTCCTCTCCGGTCTTCCTTATTCACTGTCCAGCTTTTGCATGCATATGAGGTTAATGAAAATACCATGGCTTGGATCAGGCACACCTTAGTCCTCAAGCTGACATTTTTGCTCTTCAACACTTTAAAAAGCTCTTGTGCAGCATATTTGCCTAATGCAATATGTCCTTTGATTTCTTCACTGCTGCTTCCATGAGTGTTGATAGTTGATCTAAGAAGTATAAAGTTCTTGACAGCTTCAATCTTTTCTCCATTAATAAGAATGTTGTTTATGGGTCCAGTGGTGATGATTTTTGTTTTCTTTACATTGAGATGTAATCCATACCGAAGGTTATGCTCTTTGATCTTCATCAGTAAATGTTTCAAGTCCTCTTTACTTTCAGCAAGCAAGGTTGTATCATCTGCATATGGCAGGTTGTTAATGAATCTTCCTCCAATCCTGATGCCATGTTTTTCTTCACATAACCCAGCTTCACAAATGATTTGTTCAGCATACAGGTTGAATAAGTATGGTGAAAGAATATAAACTTGTCATCCAAGTTTTTTTTAATTTTAAACCATTCAGTGTTCCCATGTTCTGTTTGAACAATTTCCTCTTGGTCCACATACAGATTCCTCATGAGCACAATTAAATATTCCGGAATACTCATACTTTGCAATGTTGTCCATAACTTGTTATGAGTCACACAATTGAAAGCCTTTCATAGTCAATAAAGCACAGATAAACATCTTTCTGATATTCTCTGCTTTCAGCCAATATCCATCAAACATCCGCAATGATATCCCTTTTCCACGGCCTCTTCTGAATCCAGGTTGAACCTCTGGAAGTTTTCTGCCTATGTATGATTGAAGCCGTTTCTGTATTACCTTTAGTAAAACTTTACTTGCATGGAATATCAAAGAGACTGTCTAATGATTTCCGCATTCCGTTGAGCCACCTCTCTTTGGAATGGGCAAAAATATGGTTCTCTTCCAAAGAATCAACCAGATAGCTGTCTTTCAAATTTCTTGGCAGAGAGAGTGAGTGTCTTCTGTGCCACCTCACTTTCTTCAAAGATTTCAATTTTTATTCCTTCAATTCCTAGTGCCTTGTTCTTTGTCAATTCCTTTAATACACCTTGGACTTTGTCCTTCAATATCATTGGCTCTTGATCATATGCTACCTCTTGAAATGGTTGAACATTTACCATTTCCTTTTGGTACAGTGACTCTTCTGTGTATTCCTTCCATCTTCTCTTGATGCTTTCTACATTATTCTATAATTTATCCAGACAATCCTTCTATAACAAAAGTCGAGGCTTAAATTTTTTCTTTAGTTCCCCCATCTTGAGAAATACTGTGTATGCTTGTCCTTTTTGGTTTTATGATTCCAGATTTTGCACATTTTGGTGTAATATTTGGCTTTATCTTCTAAAACTGATCTTTGAAATTTTCTGTTCAGTTCTTGGACTTCCTCATTTCTTCCATTTGCTTTAGAATCTCTATGCTGCAGAGCAAGTTTCAGTGTCTCTTCTGACATCTATTTTGACCTTTTCCTTCTTTATTGTCTTCTTAATGACGTTTTGCTTTCTTCATGTACGATGTTCTTGATGTCATCCCATAACTCTTCTGGTCTTCAGTGTTTAGTGTTTAATGTATCAAACTTTTTCTTCAAATCATCTCTAAATTCAGGTGGTATATATTAAAGTTCATATTTTGGCTCTTGACAAATTGAGAGATGAGTGGTGGATATATATATATATCCTTGTATGACCTTGTAGGATAAGCACTACTGCAATAACCATTAGTACTTTAATAGTTCAGTAAAATTTCTTATTAAAGTAAATTTTTATGTTGAAGTTAATTCAAAATTTGTTGTAGCAGTGTGTCCACAGAAAGCTGCAAGAATTTCAAACAAGAATCACAACAGGATGTGCAACTAGGGATATCATTGCTGATGTCATACAAACCTTGACTGAAATAAAAGAATACCAGAAAGATGTTTACTTGCGCTTTACTGACTAGGCAAAGGCATTTGACTTTGTGGGTCATAACATACTATGAATAACATTGCAAAGAATGAAAATTGCATAACACTTGTATATTGACTGGAGACATTTGTCCTTACAGTACAAAGGGATACTGGAATGCTAAAATCAGGAAATGTGTGTATCAGAGTTGTATACTTCATCATGCTTATCAAATATACATGGTGATCACATAATCCCAGAAACTGGAATATATGAAAAGGAACATAACATCAGGATTGGAAGAAGACTTATTAAAACTTGCAAAATGCACATTACACAAGCTTGTTTGTAGAAATGAAAAGGACTTAAAGTACTTACTGATTAAGATAAAAGATTATAACCACCGGAAGTGATTGCACAGAAATTCAAAGAAAGAGCAGGTCATCACAACGGGCCCAATAAATAATATCATGATAAACAGAGAAAATATTTAAACTAATTTTAATTGGATTCACAATCAACATTCATGGAAATAGCAGTCAAGAAATCAGGAGAGCTACTTAATTAGGCAGAACTGCTGTAAAAGACCTTTTTAAAGTGTTAAAGAACAAAGATGTCACTTTAAGCACTAAGATGCACCTGACAAAATGCATTACATTTCCTGTCACCACATATGTATGTGAAAGTTGGATAATGAATAAGAAATACCATTGAAGACTGGATGCATTTTGATTATGGTGTGATGAAGAATACTGAAAGTACAAAAAAATGCACTTCCCAAAGTACGAATTAATCTATCTTAAAAGAAGTACAACCAGAATACTCATTAGAAGGAAAGATGAGAAACTTTGTCTACTGTATTTTGAACATATTGTCAGGAGGGATCAGTCCCTGGAGAAGGACATCATGCTTGGTAAACTGGGATGGTCAGTAAAAAAACAGGAAGGCCCCTCAAAGAAACAGAATGACAGAGTGGTGGTAACAATGTACTCACATACAACAATAATTGTGAGGATGTGCAGGATTAGGCAGCACTTCGTTCTGTTGTCCATGTGGTCACTATGAGTCAGAACCAACTCCATGGCCCCTAGCAAAAACAACAGTATCAACACCAACAACACTTGCTCATTTGTCTTGTCTCAGTCAGAAGAAAGGAACAGTTATGAACCTCTGCACTCATCAACAGGACCAAATCCTACAAATCTAAAGATGTACACAGAAATTATTTAAACTAGATAGAGTGATAGAAAGATACTCTATTTACCTAAATAGACAGAGGTTTCCCACATGGAGCTTATATTATGTGGGAATGTATATAATAAAGAAAAAATAAATTATATACCAAAATATTAGGTCACTCAGAAAACCTATACCTATAGTAGCATGAATTTCATCACTTCAAAAGTGTAATACATAAACTAATAAGATGGGGCTTCAGAAAGTTCCCAGAAATAATTTATAACCTTTTAATTCAATTTTTCCATGTCAAACAGGGACTTTGAGGAACAGAGAACGGGAAAGATTTATCCTAGCCTAAGTAAAATGAAATTTGATCATTCATTGCTACACAACAGCTATAATTAAAATGTAACTTCTCCCTAGCTATAGTCCATAATCAATCACTTCCAACTGTACTCCATCCACCCTAACTAACAGCCATAATCAATTTGTTGCTGTTGTTAAGTGCCTTCAAGTTGGTTCTGACTCATAGTGACTTAGTATAGGGCTTTGCAAGAGCAGTTGGTGGGTTTGAACTGCCTATCTTGAGGCTCAAACTGACCTTGTGGTCCAGGGCATTATCCTGCAACACCATATCAGGATTCCTGCTATAATCAATTGCTGTTGCTGTTGTTAGTTGCCATCAAGTTGGTACCGACACTTAGTGAAATGTACAACATAAGCAATTACTATCTTGTAATTAACTTACCAGGAAGAACAGTGGCTGTATAGGATAAGCACTGGACTGTGAACCACAAGGGCAGCAGTTTGAACTCACCATAGGAGAAAGATGACGTATTCTGCACCTGCAAAAGATTTAAAGACTTGGAATCACTATACAGGGTTGCTATGAATTGAAATAGACACAAAGACACTTAATGACAGCAACAGTTAACTTCTTTTCTTTTTAATTGGGAGATAGCACCCACTGTCATTTCAATCACAAAGTTTCTCTTAAGAAACCCTATATAGAGTAGTTATGAGTCAGACCCAACTCAACTTCACTTAACAACAACAACAACTCCCACAGAGAAGAAAATTACAGGACAAAGAAAATACAGCCATACATCTCTTGCAAAAACTCACAACTACCACCAGAAACCACCCAGCTGTCAGCTTGCCAGGCTGTGGTGGATAGGGTGTTGCTGTGAAGCCACTGGCATTAATATTTTAAAAACCAGCAAGGTCACCCATAGTAGACTTAAGCTGAGTTTCCACACTAAAACTAGGATTTGACAGTTGATCACCTGAGCTTTGTGAGTCAGGATCACCCTTCCTAAAACACCCAAGCAACCATGAAGGAAATTGTTCCATCATGGGTACAAATAAAGTGCTGAGATGTGATTTGGTACTTCTAGTACCCTTTCCATTTTAAGAAAAAAAAAAAATGATCAAAGTACATCAGCTGATAAGCTAGCCATGTTAGTTTGAAACTCCAAGGCTCTGATGGATAAGCCTGTGGCCAGAGGGGCTACCCTTGGTTTCAAGATAAAATATGTCTTCAAAGATTATCCCTTCAAGTAGGATCACCTAGAGTACAAACTACAAACAGTATCGGGAAGACAGGCCTGGAATTTGGTGTTTGGTTTTGGAAAAAGTGGATAAGTGTTCTGTACCTTTAATAAGACTACCTTTAGTAAGACTACACCCATTAATTTTTCCAACTTGTCAACTATGAAGTGAAAAGGACGTGTTTTATCGTGAATTTTAGCATATGCCAAAATGTTATGCCTCATTCCTGGCCTGAGACCTGCTTTTCAAATTGGGGGCCAAGTAACATTTGGTTCATCAAAAATCAATCCAGACATTCCTGTAACAGGCTTTTGCATTACAAACAGCATTGCCACCTGATGTTGGAGCACCCTTTACTGAAGATGTTCCAGAACAAATCTTACAGCAAGTGAATCCTGAGGTGAGTGACATAGAGTGGAGAAGATGGCAGAACCAGTGAGAATCACAGTGAAGCCTGGGGCCCATGTAGTTTCCAGAATTTACCTTGTGTTAGATCAAAAAGGAAGCCTCCATAAATTTACAAACATCAAAATACTGCAAAGCATCTTTTCAGAGCACAATGTTATAAAACTAGAAATCAACAATAAGAAGACCAAGGCAATAAAGTCCAATACATGAAAACTGAACAACACCCTGCTGAAAAGTGACTGGGTAAAAGAAGAAATTAAATGTGAATTCACAAATGTCCTAGAAACAAAAAAGAATGAAAACACAACATACCAAAATCTTTGGGACACAACGAAAGCAGTGCTGAGAGGACAATTTATTGCAATAAATGCACACATCCAAATAGAGGAAAGAACCAAAATTAACACATTAACAATGCATCTTCAACAATTACAAGCAGACTAGCATAGGGAACCTACAGTCATCAAAAGAAAGGGAATAATAAAGATAAGAGGAGACAGTCACTTTAACAAATGGTGCTGGCAGAACTGGAAAGTGATATGCAAAAGAATGAAACAAGACTTTTACCTCACCCCCTATACAAAAATGAACTCAGCATGGATTAAAGATCTAAATGTGAGTTCCAAAATTATGAAGGTCATCAATGAAAAAATAAGGACAAATGTGAGGGTGCTAATTCAGGGCATATATAGTCCACAGCTCATTTTGAAAAATACACAAACAAAAATACACAAAATAGATGAGTGGGACATACTAAACATTAAAAACATATGTGCATCAAAAGACTTCACCAAAAGAGTTAAAAAGGAACCCACAGAATTGGAAAAAAATATTTTGCAACAACACATCTAATAAAGGACTCATTTCTATAGTACATAGGAAACTACAACACCTCTATAAGAAAAAGACAAATAACCCAATTAAAAAACAGACACTTCACCAAAGAGGAGATCTGGGCAGCCAACAAACATATGAAGAAATGTTCACAATCACTAGCCATCAGAGAAATGAAATCAAAACAAAAATGAGATATCATCTCACACCAGCAATAACAGCAAAGATAGAAAAAGCAGAAGACAATAAATGCTGGTGAGGATGCGGAAAGACTGGGGCCCTCCTACATTGTTGGTGGGACTGCAAAATGGTCCAACCTCTCTGGAAAGTAATATGGCACTTCCACAGAAGTTTGGAAATAGAAATACCATATGACCCAGCAATTCCTCTACTTGGTATTTACCCACAGGAAATATGAGTCATAATATGAGTAGATATATGACTGCCAAAAGAACCAATAGATCTGTTTTGGAAGACGTGCAGCCAGAGTGCTCTTTGGAGGCCAGGATGGCTAAACTTTGTCTCTCCTACTTTGGACATGTAGTCCGGAGGAAACAATCGTTGGAGAAGGATGTCATGCTGGGTAGGGTGGAGGGTCAGAGAAAAAGAGGAAGACCTCCAACGAGATGGATCGGCCAGGTGGCATCATTGATGGACTCGGGGGTGGCAGCGGTGGTGAGGTTGGCCCAGGATCGAGCATTGTTTCGTTCTGCTGTGCATGGGGTCGCTATGAGTCGGTTCCGACTCGATGGCACCTGACAACAACAACAACAACATGTACACCAATGTTCATAGCAGCACTATTTACAATAGCAAAAAAAATGGAGACAACAGAAATGCCCATGATTTGAAGAATGAATAAACAAACTGTGGTACATACACACAATGGAATACTACACTACCTTGAAGAACAACAAGGAAGCGGCAAGACACCGCATAACATGGATGAACCTTGAGGACATTATGCTGAGTGAAAATAGTCAGTCACAAAAGGAGAAATACTGCATAAGACCATTATTGTAAAAGACTAAGAAAAATAAACTACTCAAAAGGGAAGGGAGGGAATCTAAAAAAGAAGAGCAAGGCAGACAGGGAGAACAGTTGGGCAGGATTTCATGATCTAGGTGAGACAGAGCTAAATGACAAGGTATGCACAACCCTGGAATAACAGGGCTTCAGGATACAAGGCATGGTTTGAAAGGGGGAAAAGAGGGCAATAATGCTAGGATGCTTGGCTGTCTTTTGAATCTTGGTGTCCCTTGCCTACCATTGTGAAATAGAGTCTTGGGGGGCAGGAGGACAGCCAGAAGCATCACAACAGAAGTGGGCCCGGATCCAACCTATAACTAATTGGAATACCTTGGGGAGAGGGGCAGCAAACTGCCTAGACCCAAAATGGTGAGGGAACTATGATGGCATGGACAGATGGAGTGGCTGGAGATGTGGGACTCAGGGAGGGAAAGGAGCTGTTTGCTGTAAGCGAAGGAGAGGAGGCAGGCCTATGGGGTGTACCCTCTGGTTATTTGATGAGGCACGGAGGGGATTTTAATCACTGCAATGAAATGAAATATGAGAAACTGAACTGGACAGAGGCAAATAATGGTGTCTGCAAAACCTTGGAACAACAGGGCTCTGGCATACAGAGATTGAGACATGGTAGGAATGGGGAAAAGGAGGGAAATAATGTTAAGATGCTTGTCTGTCTGTTGAATCTTGGTTTCCCTGGCATTCCGCTATAAAATAGACACTGGGAGGGGGAGAAAAAGAAATAGCCAGAAATACAACCATAGAAAGCTTGTAAGTCCGTCTCCTGCCAATAACTGATTAGAATACCTAAAATGGGATACAACATGCCCAGTGAAGGAGGCTACCTGTGGAGCCCCTGTATTACACAAGATCATGGATGGAATCATGAACAGCACTGAGAATCTTCTGAGGGGAAAAGTCCAATGAAAGGAGAAGCAGATCCACGTGGAGTGGCGAGAAGAACAGAAGATACTTCCTGAAAGAAAGACTGACAAGAAAAACACAAAACAATGTAAGCAGGCCAACTGATTGCTACAAGGACAAACAAGTGGCTCATCCAGGAGACATCAAGGCCAGTGGTTGGGTACCCCTCAAAACAAACCCCCTTCTAAGACTAAGGCTCAATGGGAATGCATGCTCTTATTGGTGACCACTTTCGTCACCAATAAGGGGTAGTGAGGGAAAAACAATGATGAAGCTACGAACTAAACCTACAACACTCAATAGACTCCTGTAAACACAGATGGAGACCTGGTTGGCCAGCAGTGTGGCAAGACCTGGGGACTCTTGGGCCCAGAGTCAGTGACATAGCCACAGAGGACTGGAGCAGAAAGTGAAGTGTCCAGCTGATAAGATAGGGCATATGCATAAGAACACCCACACTTGCAGATAATACCCACTTATCCTGGCTTCAGTGACTGGATGATCAGAGCTCAACAAGAAGTAAAAAGAAGAGGAAAAAAAAAAAAAAGTATTTTCATAAAATTTGATGAACTTGACCTACACCTATGGATGCAGTAGCTCAAAAGAGGGAAGAAATCCTTACAGCAAGAATCGTTCCCACACCCTCCACACACAGAGTAGATAAGGATGGGCAACTTGGACATTGGCTACTCAAAATGGGGGTGGGGGGCTACAAAGGCAAGAAGTGACTGGCTTACAAGCTTTCAAGAGGGAACCTAGATCCAGAGGGCCTGGAGGAAGGTAGAATCTCCAGTGAGTAGTATTCAATCTGACTAGGCAGGGCTGATGCAATGAAATGCAGACGGGTCTCTTGTGATAAAATAGTGAATAATTGTTATCAGGACTGATTGTGAGGGTTGGAAATGTAAAGGTAGACATTTTATAGCAAGGAGGGGAGTGATTAACTTTTCAGTCTAGGAGCGGAGGTTCCTAGGACCATCAAGGGAGAAGAGCAGAGAGTGGGACCCTACCTAGAGAAGCAGTGATGCCTGAAATGGAGGCAGAGATGATGATGTGGAGCGATGGAGCAGCTGGAGACTTTAGATCCAGAGAGGGAGAGTGACTGTGTTCTGAAGACCTGGGGGATACTGGGGAAGGATTGCATGGAGGGAATTGTAACCATGGCAATGAGACGATATACGATAGAATGAATGTAAAACTAATATTCTCTCATGTAAACGATCACATAATTCACAATAAAACATTTAAAAAAAAAAAAAAAAAAAGAATAGAGGGTATATGCATAAGTACACCCACACTTGCAGATAATACCCACGTGACCTGGCTTCAATGGCTGAATGATCAGAGCTCAAGCAGAAGAAGAAAGAAGAGAGAAAAAAATAATAATCTGACACCATTTCATGAACTTGACACACACTTACATTATCAATAGCTCAAAAAAGGGAACAAATCTTCACAGTAAGGATCATTCCCACCTCCTCTGCACATGGAGAGGATAGGAATGGACAACTTGGACATTGGCTACCCAGAATGGGGGGCTACAGAGGCAAGAAGTGACTGGCTTACATGCTTTCAAGAGGGAACCTAGATCCAGAGGGCATGGAACAATGTAGAATCTCCACTGAGTGGTGTCCATTCTGCCTAGTCAAGGCTGATGAAAGGAGATATCGATAGGTCTCTTGCGATAAAATAGCTAATAATTGTAAGTGCTGGAAATGCAAATGTGGACATTTTGTGGCAAAGGAAGGGGAGTGATTAACCTTACAGTCTAGGAGCAGAGGTCCCTGGGACCATCAAAGGAGAAGAGCAGAGAATGGAACCCTACCCAAAGAAGCAGCGATGCCAGGGGCGGAGGCAAAGATGATGATGACATGGGGAGATGGAGAGGCTGGGGACTTTGGACCTGGAAAGAGAGAGAGGGCTGGTGTGCGGAAGACCGGGGGTCAGGCTTGCGGGGTATACCCTTTGGTTGGTAGATGGTGCATGGAAGGGATTGTAACCATGGCAAGGAAACGATATACAATGAGATCAATGTGAAGCTGATGTCCTCCCATATAAACTATCACAAAATTCACAATAAAGCATTAAAATAAATAAATAAATAAGAAGCAGCTTGCCTCTCCTTCTTCCTAGTCTGTTATAGGATGGAAGCTGTGTTATATGACCCTGTTGGTATTTAAAATATCAGTGGCATAGCTTCCATCATCATTCCAATACTTAAGCCACCATAGTATGATAAACTGACAGACAAATGGTGGGCATAAAGTTGGCAGTCATTTTATGCATCATGGACAGAGACACACAAGCTACACAGTCATGACTCTCCCTGAGATCCTTGAATTAGTGTTGTTCCCACCAGGAACTTTAGGTCACATGTTGAATTTAGTGCATTGAGAAGGGCCCTGCATTAATGAATGGATAAAGCTGTAAACAATTACACTGAGCCATTTTTCTCCTTTCATAATTTATTGGCATAGGTCCATATAGAATGAATGGGTACTCCTGACCTCTGCTTGTGAAGGAATCAAATATATACCTGAAATTTTAGAGCCACTGGAGGCTGTGGACACTACCTGTCAGGTGTAGTAATGTATTGCTCAGGATATCAGAAAAGAAATTCCCTAGAGATACTGGGGAACCATAAAACTGATTTTGAGGCCAAATGAGCAACTTTATGCCCTTTGCTATGCCAGGAAGAAATGTTAGCTCTGATCCTCTCTTGTGAGGCAATATATATTACAAAGCTCCAGTATGCACCAGAAGACTTGCAGAAAGCAAATGAATGGGGTTTCACAGAGGACTAACTCTAAGGATGAAAACTGATCCAAGAAGGTAAGATTTGAATCCCATAAGAACGGGTCTACAAAGTTGTCTTAGCCTTTCATGAAAGCACATGCTACAGATGATATGCAAGCCTGGAATGGATTCAGCAGTCATTGCAGGGATGAATTTCCCCTGAGTCAGACAGGACGTCATTCAGAGGTGCCACTTTTGTGCTTGTAATAATCCTAAAACTGCCTTCTACCCTGTGGAAACTGGGGTGCAGCACAAGGCACCAATGTAGGATAAGATTGACAGATTGACTACTTTGTGACACGTTGAGCAATAGGGAATAACGGGTATCTTTTTGTTTATGTGGACACATATTTCGTATAGGTAGAAACTTTTCCTTGTAGTACTGAGTAACATCAAAAATGGTCAAAATGTTACTAAACAGTATTATCCTTCCCTTCAGATTGTCAGTTTTCATACAGAGTTCTGGTGTGGCACTGTGGACTAATGTGCCAGACTGCAAAGTCATTTGAGCTGCAAGCTCAGTGATTCAAGCTCACCAACTGCTCCTTGGAAACCCTATACAGGGTCACTATGGGTCGGAATTGATTCAATGGCACTTAACAACAACAACATACAGAGTGATAAGGGAAGCAGTTTTAATACCAAGGTATCCCAAGGTATAAACCAGGTCGTGGTGTGGTGCTGTGGATTAATGTGCCAGACTGCAAAGCCGTTTGAACTGCAAGGTCGATGGGTTAAGCTCACCAGCTGCTCCTTGGAAACACTATACAGTATCGCTATGGGTTGGAATTGACTCAACGGCACTTAACAACAACAACAGATACCCAATGGAAGCTATATTTGGACTGCCTTTCTTAGCACATGGGAAAAATGGAAAGGATGAATCATACCTTAAAGAAAACTACTATTAAATTTTGCCAAGGGATCCTTCTCTGGCAGACAGAGATGCTTCCTATTGCTCAGCTCAGGATCAAAGTAGCCCTTTGGCACAAACTCATTAGAGCTCCTATAACTGAATACATGGGAGACAATTCCTAAAGAAACTTCAGGTTATAAACATGAATGACTGAGAACCTTTGACTCTGCTTTGGAAACTATTCATTAATTTTTTTCTCTCCTAATGTCTTTTCCCTTGGACACCCTTCTTCACAGGTACTCGGGAGATGACATGCTACTAAAGGTGTGGCAAGACTAGCACTCATAAGATCAGTTTGCCCCTTGGTGGACAGAACCTTTTAAGGTTCTCTTAACTATTTTTCCTTTATTAAAGCTGACTGAACTTTGAACTTGGATTCATTATACCAGGATTGCCCTTCCATCTCCATTCCAGAAAAACCTGAGCTTGACCCCTTCACTTGCATCCCCATAACTGGGTTAAGTATACTTCACTAAGAGATAAAATACCGTGTTTGCTAGCATATTACCTGTTTTCACGTTTCTACCTCATTAATAAAGTCTACTTAGAAAATTCCCCTCTCCTCCTCTAAAACTGAGGGTTCTCTCACACTCCACGTTGGAGATACTCTAGTCCTTCCATGTGGGTGTTGCCTGTCCTTATTCTGGTGGGGCCAATTAAATGGACAAAGTGGGATGGGGAGACTAGGGGTGTTGATCAGAATGCCATTTGGGATTTCAGATTCCCACAGACAAGTAAAAATTAGGGTCCCATGGTTAATGACAGCTGAAATAATAACAAAGATTTCTCTATTTTATTCAGAACATATTCCCCTTCAAATATGTGAAGGTTCAAAATCTGCCCCTATGTGCACCCCAGAATATACTTTTTCTGTGTGGTCAAAAACTATATTATACTAAGCAGCATCCCTAAACCCAATGGTTTGTTTTTACTTGGCCCATTCTGTGCCTAACTTGGATGTATTTCATAGGGTAACACACACTGGGTTTCTTCACCTTACATACCCAAATACATACCTCGCCTACCAGAAACAGGCCATAAAGAGATATTAGTGACATCACATTAAGCAAGGTAGGGAAAGGATATAACCCCATTTTAGAAGAAAGGAAGTTTGGGTGGTGGTCACTTAATCTGCTATCACAATACTGTTTAGTCAAAAGGGAAAGACCATACACAACTTGTCTGACACAATTCATCCCCGGCCTTTGGGTACCGGAAAGACTTTGAAGTCTCAGAACACCTCCTTGAATTCATTAACCAAAGTAGTTTTAGACAACCACATCATTTTGGATTTCTTGCTTGCTCAGCTTGGAGGGTGCGTGCTGTTATTAACAAGACTTGCTGTGCCTAGATTAATACTATCAGGAAAGTCAAACATGAAATTCATCCCATCTGTAAGGCAGCAAAATGAAACAGCCCTAGTCCCCAAGAAACAGGGATCTAGGCTTGGTTCATCAACTCTTTCCCACTTTAAGTTCCCTACTGACTCCCCTAATTACTATAGTAATTGTAATATTGCTGGTTTGTCTACTCTTTCCCTACATAGCAAAAGTAGTGACTCAGAGAACAATTAGTATGATCAGGGTGGGTAAAACTTTTGCTTTGCTGGAGCAATTTCCCTCCATTTTAGGAATGAGAGGTGATTGTCAGCTAATCAAGTAGGTCCCCAATTTTCAAAACTCCTGATCTCCCTCTGATTATGAAAAATTACATTAGCGTATTCTCATTCCATGGGACTCCTGTCCAACAGGAAACATACAGAGGGAAACAACACCCCATTTCCCAAGATTGAGAAAAGAACAACACAATGGAAGGTTGAAATAGGGACACTGAGAAAGTAAGTGCACTAGGAAACTTTTATCCTTTCTCACAACTATCTCTGCAGCAGGTAATTTTTTTTTAAAAAAACCTTATATCCTGTTACACATGAATTTTTTAAGCCTTTTGTACAAATGCCCTTCTACTTATGTGCTTTTAAATTTTTATATAAAAACAAAGAAAAATATATTTTTCATCCAAAATGTAACTATGCTAGATTTGCTACCATGGATATAGCAAGTGTCTGCTTGTAGACCCAATCAAATTTGTTATCCTTGGTGACAATTTGACTTAACAGTGATCATTGAACTACATAATCTCTGCATTATGGCAGTGATTGTGTACATAGTAGGCACTCAGCTCTTTTTTAAAAGAGTGTGAATGGATTTCACCACTCGTCTATCAGTTTGTCATACTATAGTGGCTTATGAGTTGCTGTGATTCTGGAAGCTATGTCACCAGTAGTTTAAATACCATCAAGGTCACCCATGGTGGACAGATTTCAGATGTGCTTTCAGACGATGACAGACTAAGAAGAAGGAGTGATGGACTACTGATGAATATTTAGTCACTGAAAACCTTATGAATAACAGAGAAACACTGTCAGATATAGTGCCGGAAATTGAGCACCTCAGGTCGGAAGGCACTCAAAATGAGACTCGGGAAGAGCTTCTTTTTCAAAGTAGAATTGACTGTGATGGCTCAAATGGAGTAAACCCTGTGGGATTAAAGCCCTCTGGACCTTCATTTGCTGATGGGGAACAACTCAAAACGAAGAGAAACAGCTGTGAACATACATTGAAAATCTGAACATGGAATGTGCAAAGTATGAATCTAGGAAAATTGAAAATTGTTAAAAATGAAATGGAACACATAAACATCGATATCTCAGGCATTAGTGAGCTAAAATGGACTGGTATTGGCCATTTTGAATCTGATGACCACATGGTTTACTATGCCGAGAATGACAAATGGAAGAGGAATGGTGTTGTATTCATAGTCAAAAAGAAATTCAGGCCAGTCATGAGGTACACTGCTATCTGTGATAGGATAATATCCATGAGCCTATAGGGAAGCCCAATTAATACCACTATTATTCAAATTTATACACCCACCACTAAAGCCAGGGAGGATGAAATAGAAGAACTCTACCGCCTTCAGTCTGAAATAGATCAAACATACAATCAAAATGCATTGATCATTACCAATGAATGGAATTCAAAGGTTGTGAGCAATGAGGAAGAATCAGTAGCTGGGAAATATGGCCTTGGTAATAGAAATGATGCTGCAGATCACATGGTAGAATTCAGCAAAATCAATAATTTGTTCATTTCTAGTACCTTCTTTAGACAGCATAAGAGACAATTATATACATGGACCTCACCAGATGGAATACACAGAAATAACATTGACTACAGTTGTGGAAAGTGATGACAGAAAAATTCTATATCAACAGTCAAAACAAAGCCAGGGCCCATTCTAAGACTAAGACTCAAAAGGAATACATGGGCAAGCATACAGTCTGTCTGGTGACCATATTGTTCAACTATAAGGGGAAGTGAGGGAAAAATAGCAATGAAGTTGTGAGCTAAGTCTTGCCATATTCAATAGACTCTTGTGAACATGGGTACAGACCTTGTTGACTAGTAGTACGGCAAGACCTGGGGACTCCTGGACCCAGAGACAGTGATATAGCCACAAAGGACTAGAGTAGAGAGTGAAGCAGAAGTGACAGTATATGCACAAGAACACCCACACTTTTAGCTAATACCCACTTGGCCTGTTTTCAATGGCCAGATGATCAGAGCTTGACTAGAAGAATAAAGAAGAGAAGAAAAAGAGTAATCTGATAAAATTTGATTAACTTAACCTATAATTATTGATGCAGTAGCTCAAAAGAGGGAACAAATCTTTACAGTGAGGATCATTCCCACCCTTCGGTACACAGGTTAGACAGAGATGGGCAACTTGGACATTGGCTACCCAAAATGGGGGAACTACAAAGGCAAGAAGTGACTGGCTTACACACTTTCAAGAGGTAACCTAGATCCAGAGGACACAGAGGAAGATAAAATCTCCACTAACTAGTATCCAATATGTCTAGTTAGGGCTGATGAAAGGAGACTGGGATAGGACTCTTGTGGTACAATAGTGAATAATTGTTATCAGGATTGACTGTGAGGGTTGGAAACATAAAGGTGGAAATTTTGTAGCAAGAGGGGAGTGATTGAATTTGCAGTCCAGAAGCAGAGGTCCCTGGGTCAATCAAGGGAGAATAGCAGAGTGCAGGACCTTACCTGGAGAAGCAGTGGCACCAGAGATGGAGGCAGAGACAATGATATGGAGAGGCTGAGTGAGATGAGAGGAAAAGGGGCTGTGTGCTGATGATCGAGGTGCTGTCTTACTTGGTATACTCTTTGTAATGCCTGGAGAGGGTTGTAATTAAGGCAATGAAATTATGTATGACAGGATAAATATAAAGCTACTGTTATCCTATGTAAACTATCACATAATTCACAATAAAAGCTTAAAAAGAAACCAAAACAAGTCAAGTGGCAGGGGCAGATTGTGGAACAGACCATCAATTGCTCATATGCAAATTCAAACTGAAGCTGAAGAAAATGAAAACAAGTCCATGAGAGCCAAAATATGACCTTAAATATATCCCACCTGAATTTAGGGATCATATAAAGAACAGATTTGATACATTAAACACTAAAGATCAAAGACCAGAAGAGTTGTGGGATGACATGAAGAACATCATACAAGAAGACAGCAAAATGTAGTTTAAAAGACAAGAAAGAAGAAAATGGATGTCAAAAGAGACAATGAAACTTGCTCTCGAGTGTAGAGGTGTTAAAATAAATGAAAGAAATGAGGAGTTACAAGAGCTGAACGCAAAATTTCAAAGGTCAGCTTAAGAAGACAAAGTCAATATTACAATGAAATGTGCAAATATCTGGAGTCAGAAAACTAAAAGGGAAGAACATGCTCAGCAGTTCTCAAGCTGGAGGAACTGAAGAAAAAATTCAAGCCTCAACTTTCATTATTGAAGGATTCTTTGGGCAAATTATTGAATGATGCAGAAAGCATCAAAAGAAGATGGGAGTAATACACAGAGTCACTGTACCAAAAGGAAATGGTTGATATTCAATCATTTCAACAGATAACATATGATCAAAAGCCAATGATACTGAAGGAAGAATTCCAAGATGCATTGAAGGAATTGGCAAAGAACAAGGTACCAGGAATCGATGGAATAAAAATTGAAATGTTTCAAGAAAGTGAGGAGGCACAGGAGGCACTCACTCATCTCTGCCAAGAAATTTGGAAAACAACTTTCTGACCAACTGATAGGAAGAGATCCATATTTGTGCCCTTTCCAAAGAGAGGAGACCCAACGCAATGCCAAAATCATCAGACAATATCTTTGATATCCCATGCTAGTAAAGTTTTACTAACGGAAATACAGAAAAAGCTGCAAGCATAAATTGACAGAGAACTTCCAGAGTTTCAAGCTGGATTCAGAAGAGGCCGTGAAATGAGGGATATCATTGCTGATGTCGGATGGATCTTGGATGAAAACAGAGAACACCAGAAAGATATGTACTTGTGCTTTATTGACTACACTAAGGCTTTTTATTGTGTGAATCATGACAAGCTATGGACAACATTGCAAAATATGAGTATTCTTGAATACTTAATTGTGCTAATGAGGAATCTGTTCATGGACCAAGAGGCAGTTGTTCAAACAGAACACGGGAACACTGAATGGTTTAAAATTAAGAAAAGTGTGCGACAGTGTTGTATTCTTTCACCATGCTTTTTCATCCTGTATGCTTAGCATATAATCTGAGAAACTAGGTTATATGAAGAAAAACATGGCATCAGGATTGGAGGAAGACTCATTAATAACCTGTGATATGCAGTTGATACAACCTTGCTTGCTGAAAGTGAAGAGGACTTAAAATATTTACTGATGAAGATCAAAGAGCAAAGGTTTCACTATGGATTACATCTCAATGTAAAGAAAACAAAAATCCTCACCACTACACCAATCAACAGCATTCTCATCAAAAGAGAAAACATTGAAGTTGCCAAGGACTTAATTCTTCTTGGATCAACTATCAACACTCATGGAAGCAGCAGTCAAGAAATCAAATGATGTATTGCATTAAGCAAATGTGCTCTTCCAGGTCTTTTCAAAGTGAAGAGCTAAGATGTCAGTTTGAGGAGTAAGGTGTGCCTGACAAAAGCCGTGGTATTTTCAATAACTTCATATGCATGTGAAAGCTGGACAGTGAATAAAGAAGACCGTAGAAGAATTGATGCATTTGAGTTATGGTGTTGCAGGAGAATATTGAAAGTGCCATTGTCTGTCAAAAGAACAAACAGATCTGTGTTGGAAGAAGTGCAGCCAGAGTGCTCCCTGGGGGACAGGGTGGCCAAACTTCATCTCTAATACTTGGGACATATTGTTACGAGGGATCACTTGCTGGGAAAGGATATCATGTTTGACAAGGTGGAGAGTCAGAGAAGAAGAGGAAGACACCCATCGAGATGAATTGGCAAAGTGGCAGCATCAATGGGCTCAATCAAGTGTGGCAATAATTGTGATGTTGGCTGAGCATTGGGCAGTGTTTCGTTTTGTTGTGCATAGGGTCGCTATGAATCGGTACAGACTCAGTGGCACCTAACAACAAAAACAATGAATGGATTAATCTGCTATACTGAAAAGTCAGTTTGATTTACAAGATCAGCCATTCAAGCTCACCAAACTGCTCCTTGGAAACCCTCTACAGGGTCACCATGGGCTGAAACTGACTCTGCCACACTTAACAACAACAACAACAACAAATGCATGGTAAGAATAGGAGATAGCATTTTTTCCTTAAGTAGGAGACTTTTAGCTTTTGTTTATGCCAAAGAGCTCATGACAGTTTTCATCATCATTCTGAAGGAGTGGTTGGGAAACTACAATTCGTATGGCCAAATCTGTCCTGCTGCCTCTTTTTGCAAATAGAATATTATTGAAGAAAGTCACAGCCTTTCATTTGCTCATTGTCTATGATTGCTTTTGCTTAGCAACAGAAGAGTTGAATCGTTGTTACAGGAAATACATAGTCTAAAGCCAAAGATAGTTATTTAATTTTTTACAGAAAAATTGTGTTAACCCTATCTAGAATGAAAGTATAAGAACAAAGGGAAGATGATTTAATTGCTTCATTCCCTGTTTATATTCGTGGGTCTTTTATAAATGCTCGTCACCATAAGGCAAACAATACAGACCTCTAATCTATGGAGTCTGGTGTGGTGTTGTGGGCTAATGCGTTGGAATGCAAGGCTGGTTTGAACCACAAGATCTGTGGTTCAAGCTCACCAGCTACTTTTTGGAAACCCTATACAGGTTCATTATGCATCAGAATCGACTCGATGACACATAATGACAACAAAGTAATATATTTCATTGAAGAAACCCAAACCCAACTTCTTAGGCATTCTGTAAATTCACATATTAATTTAGTTTTGTTGTTGTTAGGTGCTATCAGGTCCATTTCAACTCATAGTAACAGTCTGCCTGGTCCTGTCCCCATCCTCATGATCACTCAGAAACCCTATACAGGGTCATATTTTTTAACGCATTGTTGCACCTACCATGTAAGCCAATCTTTCTGCAAAATATTCTCTTATTCACTAACCTTTTACTCTTCCAAACATGATGTCGTTCGTCAGGGACTGGTGCCACCTGACAACAAACACAAAATATGAGATGAAGTTTTGCCATCCTCCCTCATAAGGCACATTCTGGCTGTACTATTTCCAACACAGATTTGTTTCTCCTTTAGCATTCCAAGGCATATTCAATATTCTTAATGAAAACCTTGGTTCAATGTCATCATTTCTAAAGTTTCTTCTGTTTATTATCCACCTTTCAAATTCCTTTGTACACTTTTCTCATTCATATGAGGTGATTGAATACATCATGGCATGGGTAACTTACAACTAAGTCTTCAAAGTGGTATCTTTATTTTTTAATACTTTAAGGGGGTCTTTTGCACTAGATTTGTCCTAAGCAATATGTTGATTTCTTGATTTCTGCTTTCATGAATGCTATTGTAGATTAAAATAAAACAATATTTTTGACAACTTTAGACTTTTCTCTGATTTTCATATTGTTCATTGTTTCATAATTTTGTTTTATGTTTAATTCATGTTTGTTTATAATCCATACTGAAGGCTGTAGTCTTTGATCTTCATCAGTAAGTGATTTAAGTCCTTCACATTTTAAGCAAGCAAGTTTGTGTTATTTATATTTCACATGTTGCTAATTGGTCTTTATCTAATTCAGATGCTTTCATATAATTTTGCTTCTTGGATTATTTGGTCAGGATACAGAATAAAAAATATAATGAAAGAAAACAACCCTGATACACTTTTCCTGACCTTAAACAACACAGTAACCCATTGTTCTGTTTGAATAACTTTTTCTTGGTCCATAAGAGCACAACTGAGTGTTCTGGAAATTCCATTCTTTTCAATATTATCCATAATTTTTAATGATATATAGAGTTGAATAACTTTATATGATCAATTAAACACAGGTAAATATCTTTCTTGTAAATATAAGCCAAGATTCATCTGGCATAAGGAATAACACCTCTAGTTCCATGTCCTCTTCTGAATCTGGATGAAATTTTTGGCAGTTACCTGTGGATATAATCCTGGAAAGTTTTATTAATTGTCTTCTGCCATATTCTATTTTTGCATGATTTTAATAGTATTCAATTATTTCCACATTCTGCTGAATCATCTGGTTGTTTTTCTTTCTTTCTTTTTTTTGAATGAGCACAGATATGAATTCCTTCAAATTAGAGCCTTGAGTTGCAATATTGAAGGTTTCTTTGGGCAAATGTTTAAACAAACTGATGATATACTGAAGGCACTCACTTAGCTATGCCAAGAAACTGGGAATACAGCTATCTGGCTAATCTTTTGGAAGAGATCCATAGTTGTGTTAATTAAAAAAAAAAAAAAAAAAAAAGTGATCCAATGGAATTTGGCTATAATTGAATAATATCTTTAATATCACATGCAAGTAAAATCCAAGATAATTGCAAAAAGATTGCAATAGTATATTAACAGGGAATTTTCAGAAATACAAGCTGGATTCAAAAGAGGATGTTGAACTAAGGATACCAGTGATGACATCAGATGGATCTTATCTGAAAACACATGATTGTGCTCATGAGGAGCCACTAAAGCACATGAGCAAGAGGCAGTCATTTGAAAAGAACAAAACAGGAAAGGACTACACAAAATTTGTATTTTTCATCATATTTATGAATCCAAGAATCTAGATTATATAAAGTAGAGTGTGACATCAGAATTAGGGGAAGACTTATCAGCAACTTATAATATGCAGATGAATCAACCTTGCTTGCAGAAAGAGGACTTAAGATACTGTTGAAGATCAAAGACAACAGTCTTCAGTATGGATTACACTTCAGTGTAAAAAAAAAAAAAAAAAAAACCTCATAAATGGGTCATTAAATAGCATAATGATAAATGGAAAAAAGATCAAATTTATCAAATATTTCATTTTGCTTGGATCCATTATCAACACTCATGGAAGCAGCAGTCAAGAAATCAAAGGATATATTGCATTAGACAAATATGCTGTATAAGACCTCTTCAAAAATGTTCAAGAATAAAGATGTCAGTTTGAGGACTAAGGTGTGACTGACCTAAGCCATGGTATTTTCTGTAACCTCACATACATGTTAAAGGGGGACAAATAAGAAAGATCATGGAAGAATTTATGCACTGAAGTTACAGTGTTGGAAAAGAATATTGAAAGTGCCCTGGAGTGCCAGAACAAACATATATGTCTTGGAAGAAGTATAGCCAAAATACCCATTAGAAGCTAGGATGGTGAGACATAGTCTCTCATACTTTGGAAATATTAACAGGAGCGACTAGTCCTCGGAGAAGGACATCATGCTCAGTAAAGTGAAGGGTCAGTGAAAAAGAGAAAGATAACACAATGAGATGGATTGGTACAGTGGCAGCAACAATGACCTCAATCACAATAATTGTGAAAATGACACCGGATCGGGCAGTACAAATATACAAGTTTACAATCCCTTAACAGTAATTTAAAAACTGTTAAAGGAGTTATTCTAAAAGTACGAAGTTTGAAATGTTAGAATCTTGATGCAAAACAAATACATGAGGTCAAATTATTTTCATGGTAAACAAAGATATCTTTTGTCTTTTGTTCATTGCGTTGACAAACGTATACTGAAGTAAAAGCAATAGCTTCTTAGCACAAATGAAAGCATTACCACAAATTATACTGATAGCCATTGTATTCTCTGATAGCATAGTGGTTATGAATCAGACTGCTAACTTCAAAGTCAGCCGTTTGTAATTACTAGATGGAGAAAGATGAGGATTTCTGCTCCCATAAAGATTTACAACCTCGGAAATCCTGTAAAGGGTCGCTATGAGTTGGAACCGACTTCACGGCACATAACCACCACCATAGTAAAAAAAAAAAAAAAAAATTAATTTAAGAATGAATGCCCTTGATGCAAAAATTAAAATGATGTTTTATTAAATCTTGATCTTGACTGCATCTCATTTTAATAATATAAAATGAGATGATGTATAGCTAAGGCACTTCTGCATAACGAAATCCATTGCTTGTCTCAAGGAAAAGGATCTGTGCAGTTTGAGCTGTGATCAGAATCAGTTACTGTTTCATAGAACACAATTTAACTTGAAAATGTGTTTGACAGACAAACTGAGATTTTTCTAATTTGGTTGTTTAGAAGACATTTTCTCGAAAATGAATGACGTCCATCTGTTAATGTCAAGGTAAACAACTGACAGATTTTGGTAATGATAAAATCTTAGTTTTCTGTTGTGCATAGCTTCACAAAGAATTTACTAAAGGGTTCCTAACACCAACAACATAGGCAAAATATTGAAAGACACAGGAAGTATCTAAAGAAGATGGAAGGGATAGCGTCACTGGACCAAAAAGAATTGGTCAACATGCAACCATGTCAGGAAGCAGCATATGATCAAGAACCAATGTTATTGAAGAGAAAAGTGCCAATTAAATTGAAGTTATTGGCTTAAAACAAAACTCCAGAAATTGACAGAGTACTAATTGATATGTTTCAACAATAATATGCAATAATGGAAGTGCTCATGCATTTATGCCAAGGTTAAGAGAAAACAGAAAGTGCTATTTACATTGCATTTACATTGCTTTAAGCATTATAAATACCTAAAGATTATTTTAAGTGTACACTATGATATGTGTAGGTTTTATGCAAATGCTATGGGACCAGAGCATGGAGGAATTTGGTATCTCTGGGGCTGGGGATCCTGGGATCAATCTCTACAGAATATTGAAGGACATCTGTTCTTAGAGAAGGATGTAGTAATAAGTAGAGAAGCAATATCTGAAGTGATATTTTTATTTTTATGAATTACAAAACTAAATGAGTAATCAAACTGAAAGGAAAGTCATATCACAGATTATAGTGAAAATTGTATTTTGTTAAACTGATATCTGTTGATCTGTCTTGCTTGCAAATTGATCAATCTTTTACCATGTCTGATTTTGCAACGTAATGCACTGGTCATTTGGAAAATACTGATTCTGTGTGTACATATCTTTCAAATACTACCATATCTCATTATACAACATAGAAAAACAATCACAATTTTAATATCATCATTGCTGTGATCAGAAAAATGTGAGGTTCTAGTAGACTGCCAAATGACAGTGACAGATTTTTCCAAAATCTGATTTTCTTTGAAAGCTCAAATTTCATCATTACCAATGAATACTGTCAGTTGTTTATCCTAACATAAAAGACCCACTTCATTCATTCTTGAGAAAATGTCTGCTAAACAACCAAATCAGAAAAATCTCACTTTGCCTGTCCATCATTTTTGAATTTACAATGTGTTCTATGAAAGAGTAACTGGTTCTGCTCACAACTCAAACTGCAAAAATTATTTTTCTTGAAACAAGCATTGTACTTCATTATGCAGAAGTGCTGTATCTATAGTTCCTATCTCAACATGAATAATATTAAACTGAAATGCACTCAAGATCAAGATTTAATAAATTATCATTTGAATTACTACATCAAGGACATTCTTAAATAAAATTGGTATATATATCTATATATGTTGTTGTTGTTAAGTGCCGTCGAGTCAGTTCCGACCCATAGCGACCCTGTACAGGGTTTCC
>NW_006408584.1:6461649-6467462 GCF_000296735.1 Chrysochloris asiatica
AGCCTCATCTTTCTCCCGCGGAGCGGCTGGTAGTTTCGAACCGCTGACCTTAAGGTTCGCAGCCCGATTCGTAACCACTACGCTACCAGAGCTCCTTATATCTATATATAGATATAGATATATACATATATGTTACTATAGTGTATAGTGCTTGGTGATCAAGAATACAATCACTATTAGTGTATTTGGTGCTACAGCTTTGAGTTGTACAAATGTCAGTGCTTTGAAAAAAAGACAAAAGATCTTAGTTTCATCATGAAAATAATTTGACTTCTTGTACTTGTTTTGTGTCAAGATTAGAATATTTCAAACATCTTACTTTTAAGACAACTGCTTTAAAAGTTTAAAAATGGCTGTGAGGGATTTGTAAACCCATATTTGTGCTCAGTCAAGTATTATAATGCAATGCGCAAAGATCTGGAGTTAGAAAACCAAAAAGGAAAGAACATGATTAGCATTTCTCAAGTTGAAAGAACTGAAGAAAAATTCAGGCCTCAACTTGAAATACTGAAGGATTTTATGAGCAAAATACTGAATGATGCAGAAAGCATCAAAAGAAGATGAAAGTTACAGACAGAGTCAATGTAACAAAAAGAAATGGCCCATGTTCAATCATTTCTACAAGTAGCATATGACCAAGAAAAAATGGTAGTGAAGAAAGAAGCTCAAACTGCAATAAAGGCACTCACAAAAAACACAAGACTTTAAGAATAGATGGAATATAAATTGAAATCTTTCTACTAATTGATGTAGCACTGGAGGCATTCAATCATCTATGCCAAGAAATTTGAAAGACAATTACCTTGCCAACTCATTGAAAGAGATCCATATTAATGCCTATTGCAAAGAGAGGTGACTTAACAGAAAGTAGAAATAATTTAGTAAGAACATTAATATAACTTCCAAGTAAAATTTTTCTGCAGACAATTAAAAAATATCTGCAACAGTATATTGACAGGGAAATTCCAGAAACTCAATCTTGTTTCAGAAAAGGATATAGAACTAAAGACATCATTATTGATATTTGATAGATCATGGCTTAAAAGAGAATACCAGAAAGATATTTTCTTATGCTTTATTGACTGTGCAAAGCCTTTTGACTATGTGAATCATGACAAGCTATGGATAACATTGTGAACTATAGGTATTCCAGAACACTTGATTGTGCTCATGAGGAACCTATACATAGAACAAGAGGCAATCATATGAACAGAACAAAAGATAGTGATGAGTTTAAATTCAGGGAAGGTGTGTACCAGAGCTATATACTTTCATCATATTTATTTAATCTGTATGCTGGGAAAATAATCTGAGAGGCTGGATTATATGAAGAAGAATGTGGTATTGGTATTTCAGGAAGACTCATTAACACAAGTTATATAAAGAGGATATAACATTCCTTATTGAAAATGATGAGGATTTTAAATATTTATTGATGGACATCAAAGATCATAGCTTTCAGTAAAAATCACACCTCAATATAGTGCAAATAACTGGATTCTCACAACTGAATTAATAAATAACATAATGATAAGTGGAGAGAAGATTGAAGTCATTTTGCTTGCATCCACAATTAACACTCATGAAAGAAACAGTCAAGAAATCAAAGGATATTAGGCAAACACTGCACAAGACATCTTAAAAGTGATTAAGAGCAAAAATATCAGTTTGAGGACTAAGGCGCACCTGACCTAAAGCATGGTATTTTAAATTGCTTTGTATGAATATGAAAGAAATATAAAAGTTGCACAATAAATTAAAAAAGAGCAGATAAAATTGAGGATACAGGGACTTCCAGTTTAGGCAATAGCAGCAAAAACCAAGTAGGGGACTCTCCATTACAAAGGGACGGGAATCCCATGAAGGAAGCGCTCTTAGAACAACTCCAGAGCTCCAGATCTGCCAGAAGATCCACGACGTCAGTTTCCAGCACTTGCAAGCACTTCATAATAATAGGAAAATACTGTGAGTTAGGAATCTGGAGACAGGACTCCCTTGGCAGCCAAACTGTCCTGGCAGAGTTTAGAGGGCAGCCACAGTCAGTCTGGCTCAGAAAATCGGAGCTAAAAGTGGTGCAGAGACATTTGAAAAAAAAAAAAGAGAGAGAGAGAGAGAGAGACACACACACAGGAGACTACACATTTCTCTCTCTTTTTCCCTGTCCCAACTTCAGCCCAGACAACATCAGGCAGGACAGTTTTCTAATAGTACAGAAAGAGGGAGCTTGGCGGCGACTTAAGACGTCACAAACAGAGACATAGCCCTAAAATTTTCTCTGGCAGGACCCTTGGCAGCTTTACGCATTGGAGTCAATTCTGACTCAAGGCAACCTTGTGCAGGGTTTCTGGGGCTGTGGGTCTGTGCAGAAGCATAGCATCTCACCTTTCTCCCGCAGTGAGGCTGGTGGTTTCAAGCTGGTGACCTTGTGGTTCATGGACCCATTCACAGCCGCTGTGCTACCTGAGCTTTCTGTGCAGGACCCATACAAAGCAATCTGTAAAACTCCAACATAAAAGGAATCAATCATCTCAAGAATTGTGCTGTGCACACACAGATATCTAACTGACCTTCAGAGAAAAAAATATCTCCTCCCAATCTATCTCCCATTAACTGCTCAATATCTACTTGCACACCTGTATTGTAGTGACTAAAGGAGGGACCTGAGAGAGCGGACACCCTCACCCACTGCTGGAGGGTTCTACCTTGCAAGCACACTGCCTGTGTAGCTCAGAACAGACGACCACAGCTTCATTTCTGTTGCAAAGTGGTGATTTTTGTCTCTGCATTTATATTACTTTTGCTTTTGGTCCTTTTGATCACACATCATTCCTGGAGGTGGGAGTTTTTTTTCCTAATGTTATCCAAGAAGAGATGGCAGTCATAGCCATATAGCCAAGCTATAAGTATACCTCACAATATTCCACCACTGAGACAAGAGCCAACAACACCTGCTAAACATTACATGCAAAAAGGGAAGCCTATCTTCTGATCATATTCACCAGGAGACAACCAGTAAGCAAACAACACAAGTTTAAGCATTCACTTAGGCTTTAAAATAAAACAAATATAACTATCAGAAATGATGAAGAAAAAAGAACAAATGATATTGAAACTTGCCCTGAAACAGAAGACAGCAGCTGAGACAAATGAGCTAGAGACAGACAAAGGCTTCCTAGAGGAGGAAGAACAGGTTTTGGATATGCCTGACAAAGAATTTGGAAGAATGATATAGAAACAAATTCAAATGCTCTGAAAAGGGGTGGAAGAAAACAAGGAAGAAGTAAGGAAAATACTACAGAAGCAAACAAATAATATTGATATAGCATTGGAAACAATTCAAAACCTGCAAAAAGATGTCCAGATGATTAATAATAAGAAATCAGAAATGGACAATATGCTGAAATGGGAAAGGAGCAAAATAGAAGAGATGGAAGCCAGAAGTAGTGAACTGGAAGACAAATCACTCAATGCTGCTAAGATGGAGGAACAAGGTAAAAGAAGTATAAAGAAGTCTGAAGAGAATCTAAGATTCATGCTAAATAACATGAAGAGGAACAACTTAAGGATTATTGTCATTACAGAACAGGAAGAATCAGAGAAGTCCACAGAGGAAATAGTTGAAGAACTTTTGGAAGAAAATTTCCCTAACATCTTAAAAGATACGAAGATAAACATTCAAGAAGCCGAATGTACCCCCAGGAAGAATAGATTCCAAAAGAAAGTCACCAAGACATATAATAATCAAGCTCTCCAAAATCACAGACAAGGAAATAATACTAAAAGTGGCCAGGGAGAAGAGAAATGTCACTTATAAAGGCAAGCAAATTAAATTAAGCTCTGATTTCTCAGTACAAACCATGCAGGCAAGAAGGCGATGGGGAGACATATACAAAGCCCTAAAAGAAAAAAAAAGAAAAAAAAAACTGTCAACTAAGAATCATCTATCCAGAAAAATTATCAATCAAATATGATGGTGTGATAAAGACATTCCAGGATAAACAGAATCTGAGAGATTTTTTCAAAACCAACACAGCACTTCAAAACATCCTAAAGGGAGTCTGGTGGACTGAAAGGTAACAAGAACAGACAGCAAACAGAGATTGACAGGCGTGGCAACACCACCTGGAACTCAGTCAACAGATAGCAGAGTCTAGAACAGAACAAAACACAACAACAAACTCAAAGGAGCTGGGAGGTCAACTGAAGATCAAAATTATATCAATGTCAAAGAAAGGACAAACGTAGCAACAAAGACCCAGGTGATGAGGATGTCAGGTAAATTACAGGATACAATGGATTCTCTTAAATGGAGAGAAAAGTTAATAGACTATAAGGTAACCCAAAAGAAAGTTAATACTTCACAACTTACCATGAAAATGAACTTCCAAGCAGAACAGCAAACATGAAAACTAAAAAGAAACAGACAAGAAATAGCACAAAAAAACACAAACCCAACACAAGAAGGCATGCATACCAAAAGAACGAACAGTACTACCAAAAAAGTAACATAGTGGCAGCAATTAATTCACACCTATCTATAATTACATTGAATGACAATGGATTGAATGCACAAATGAAGGGACAGAGAGTGGCAGAATAGATAAGAAAATAAGACCTTTCAATATGCTATCTGCAAGAGACACACCTTACACACAAAGACAAAAACAGACTAAGAGTTAAAGGCTGGAAAAAAACTTCCCAAGGTAACTGAAACAGTAAAAAAGCATGAGTGACAATACTAATCTCCAACAAAGTAAACTTTAATATAAAAACCAGCCTAAGAGCAAAGAAGGATACTATATCATGATGAAAAGGTCAATTGAGCAAGACGACATAACCATAATAAATATCTGCACTTCCAATGAAAGATCACCAAGATATATGAAGCAAACGACAGAACAACCAGAAAGAAACTCAACAAAGTAACAGAAGAACTAAACAACACAATCAACCAACATGATCTCATAGATATATACAGAGCATTCAATCCAAAAACATATACACAAGCACAATATACATTCTTCTCCAGTGCACATGAAACATTTTCCAGAATTGACCATGTGCTAGGTCACAAAGCAAGCCACCATAAATTTATAAACATCAAAATTCTACAGAATATCTTCTCAGACCACAATGCTATAACCAGAAATCAGCAATAACAAGACCAAGGCAATGAAGTTGAATACACGGAAACTGAACAGCACCTTCCTGAAAAGCGACTGCATAAAAGAAGAAATGAAACGTGAATTCACAAGTTCCTAAAAACAAATGAGGATGAAAACACTACATTCCAAAATCTTTGGGACATGGTGAAAGCAGTGTTGATAGACAATTTACTGCGACTAATGCACACATCCAAAACAGGAATGAGACAAAATTAACACAGCATCTTCAACAATTAGAAGCAGACCAGCAGAGGGAAACTACAGTCACCAAAAGAAGGGCAATAATAAAGATAAGAGCAGAAATAAATGAGATGGAAAACAGAAAAAATATAGAACGAATCAATAGGACAATAAGCTGGTTCTTTGAAAGGATTAATAAAATTAACAAACCATTAGCAAAACTGACAAAAGAAAAGAGGGAGAGGACACAAATAACTCACATTAGAAACCACATGGGCGATGTCACAATGGAACCAAATGGAATCAAAAGGAAAATAACAGAATACTGTCAAGAGCTGTGATCCAACAAATTTGAAAACTTAGAAGAGATGTATAGTGTAGTGGTTATGAATCGGACTGTGAACCTCACGGTCAGCAGTTCGAAACTACCAGCTGTTCCGCGGGAGAAAGATGACGCTTTCTGCTCCC
>NW_006408584.1:6468507-6469500 GCF_000296735.1 Chrysochloris asiatica
TAGACCTCATCAGAAGACTCTGCAAAGTGACAGGGTAAAGATCAACATGCAAAAAATCAGTTGGATTTCTCTATAGCAGCAACAATAGCACTGAAAAGGACATTAGGCAAGCAATATCATTTACAATAGACTCCCAAAGGAAGAAATATTTAGGAATAAACATAATCTAGGAAACAAAGGACTTATACAAAGAAAATTATAAAACACTATTACAAGAAACCAAAAGAGACCTACAGAAGTGCAAGAACATACCATGTTCCTGGATAGGAAGACTCAATATTGTGAAAATGCCAGTACTGCCCAAAGCAATTTACACATGCAACGCAATCCTAATAGAAATTCCAACAACATTCTTCAAAGAGATGGAAAAGACAAGTACTAACTTTATATGGAAAGGAAAGAGACCCCAGATAAACAAATAAATTCTTAAACAGAAGAAGAACAAGGTTGGAGGTCTCTCACTCCCTGATGTAAAAATTTACTACGTGGCTACAGTGGTCAAAACAGCCTGGTACTGGTACAATGAACGATACATTGATCAATGGAACAGAATTGAGAATCCAGAAATAAACTCAACCACATACAGTCAAATTATTTTCAAAAAAGTGCCTAGGCATATTGCATGGAGAGAAGAAATTCTCTTTAACAAATGATGCTGGCAGAACTCGAAAGCGATGTGCAAAAGACTGAAACAAGACCTTTACCTCAAGCTCTATACAAAAATGAACTCAACATGGATTTAAGATCTAAATGTGAATCCCAGAATTACGAAGGCCATCAATGAAAAAATAGGGACAAATGTGAGGGTACTATACCAGGGCATACACAGACTACCAAACATTTTGAAAAGTACACAAACAAAAATAGACACAATAGATGAGTGGGACATAATAAAAATTAAAAACCTATGTGCATCAAAAGACTTCACCAAAAGAGTAAAAATGGAACCCACAGAATAGGGAAAAAATCTTTTGCAATGACACATTAGATAAC
>NW_006408584.1:6491697-6498184 GCF_000296735.1 Chrysochloris asiatica
CAATCCATACTAAAGACTTGCTCTTTGATCTTCATCTGTAAGTATTTTAAGTTCTTTTCACTTTCAGCAAGCAAGGTTGTTTCATCTGCATATTGCAAATTATTAATGAGCCTTCCTCCAATCCTGATGTCGCATTTTTCTTCATATAGCCCAGCTTCTCAGATTATTTGCTCAGCATACAGGTTGAACAAGTATGGTGAAAGAATACAACCTTGTTGCACATCTTTGTTAATTTTAAACCATTCAGTGTTCCCATGTTCTGTTTGAACAACTGCCTCTTGGTCCAGGAACAGATTGTTCATGAGCACAATTAAGTGTTCAGGAATACTCATACTTCAGAATGTTGTCCATAGCTTGTCATGATCCACACAATTGAAAGCCTTTGCATAGTCAATAAAGCACAGGTAAACATTCGAAATTGTAGGGATATTTAAATAAAATTAAAATCTTCAAGATGCTATTAGGTTATTAAAGTTGCTGGTACAACTGCAAGGTGGTGTTGGCTCCAGAAAGATGAGGGTCCATTGCCCTAATTTCAGCAGGTATAGCTCAGTGACTAATTAAAGTTACTGCATGCTGTGAAGTTGATTCTGATTCATAAGGACCATATCAGACAGAGTAGAACTGCCCTATACTGTTTTCTAGGCTGAAATCTGTAAGGGCTCACCATGTTTTTTCTCTTCTGGAGCCAGTAATGATTTGAACTGCTAACTTCCCAATTAGCAGCTGAGTGTTTAACTGTTGTGCCTCTTGGTTGTCCTTGTTAATTAAAATTTTTGATATGTCTTCTCTCTGTGTGCTCTTCTTAAAAACTTAAAATTTCTGTAGTGATGTTTATTTTGACCTGAAAGACATGGGCTAAAAATAAAAATAACCAATTATGATTTTCTTGCAAAAATAATGGATATCTGTATCAGTTGTTCTTAGATCAATTATGATTTATGGTGACTATATGTGCATCAGAGCAGAAATGACAACCAAAAAGTTTCCAGTGTTTGCTTTATAAGAAACATATTTCCAGGCCTTTCTTGGCACCTCTGGGCAGATGGAAATCTCCAGACTTTTGTTTAACAACCAAGTATGTTAAGGTATGTTTTCTAAATAGAACAACCACAAGCTTCTGCATCATCCACTGATTCTTCAGTAAACACCAGAATATTTGAAAAGGGTTGAGGGAGGCTTGGCAGCTGTATAATTTGACAAGAAAAGACATTCATTTTAATACTAGTGTACATTTTCTTTTCATTTAAGTAGGACTCAAGCAAGCAGTATGTTATTAAGCACTAATTTAATAAAACTCTTTCAGAGTCTTCTGCATGTGGCCATCCTGCCCTTTAGTGATGGTTCTTAATTTTTAGTGGACCCTGAGAGGCAAATGATGTTGGTGGTGGTTATGTACAGTGGATTTGGTGTTTATGTGCAGTGGATTTGGTTCCAACTCATAGCGGGCCTATATATGTGTTTTCACAGCTGTAAATCTTTTGGGACCAGAAAGCCTCATCTTTCTTCCACGAAATAGCTGGTAGTTTCAAACTGCTGGTATAGAGGTTAGCAGGCTGACTCATAACTACTACACTACCAGAGTTCCTTGAAAGTCAAATGATAAGCTTAAAAATGATAAGTCTGAACTCCCATTTCGTGAGTTCAAATATTCAAGAGATTTTGTTTCTATGAGTCTGGGATATGTAAATTCTGATTCCAACATGCCTCTGAGATTATTATGATGACATAAGTATTGCAGTATATATTTTTTTCTTTTTTTAATGCAATATTGAGTTATTTTGGGTTTATCCTCAGCAAAATAAAAATGAAAGTTAAGGATTAATATTGGCTGTATGGAGCATTTATGTCTTCAGGAAGATGATTTGCAATGCTCTGGTTACTAATAGAAAAGATTGTATTTAACTAAACACTTTCCTTATTTTAAACATATGGACCTAATATGCCATTTAACAACTTGCTAGCTTGGGCAATTCAGTATGTTTAGAAGAAAAATCCTCAGCACTAATGTTCTTTAGTGGTTCATCAGTACAATATGTAGCAATGGTAGCTTCAGGTTATACCAAGTTGTTGAGAGTAAGTTGCTGGCTATGCGGGCAAATGTGTTATTTTCTTGGAGTACATGTTTACCTTTTTATCCTAAGGTAGCTTAGGTCTTTGGAAATATTAATTAGTTTAGGTCTTTGGATATTATTGAAAAATTGTAAGAACAACTTTAACTTAAGGAGTAGTGTTTATGTGTGTATGCAAAAGTATTCTGGACTTCCAGTTTGGGGGTAGGTAAAGCAGAGACAAATAGTAAAAGCTTCTCAGTGAAAGTGTAGGAAAGCAGAGAAGGAGTGGTTCACAGATCAGCGACAGAGTTTGGGATCCTGAATGAGTTTCTGAGCCCAAGTTTCCCATGCCCACCTGTGAAGAAATCTGCCTGTGGAAGCAAAATACAGTGATTTCTAAATCGATCCAGGTGGCCAGAGGTCCTGAGGTCAGAGGGCAGGGCCACAGTCAGGCAGAGGGAGTTACCCAGAGCTAGAAGTTGTGGAGCTGCTCAACTGGAGTGAGAGGTGTGACTGATTTTTCATCTTTCACTTTTCATTTTCCACATATCTTTCCTCTTCACTCTGATCACGCCCTCACTGCTCAGCCTAGATGCCTTTAGGCAGACAGGAGCACACACCTAAAAGAGTCCAACGTTGTACCCACAGTTTTCCCATGGCACAGAGAGGAATCCCACAGGCTGCTTCTTATGACATCTGACTCTGGGACCCAGCTCTAAAGATGAACTGGGCAGGACATTTTATCCCTGCCTGCACAGCAAAGGCCACTGGGCAGACAACTACAATTTTATTTTTGTTTTTGATTGGTGGTTTCTGTCTCTGCTTTTATATTGTTTCTGTCTTTGGTCCTTTTGGCCTCACTCTTTTCCCAAGGTTGGGATCTTTCTCTCCGTACCTTATCCAAGAAGAGACAGCAACTGTGCTCATATAGCCAAGCTACAAGCAAACCCTGTAATATCCCACCATCTGGACAAGAGCCAAAACCAGCTGCTAGGCATTACACATGAAACAGGAAGCCTATCTCCATATCATATCCACCAGAAGACACTCAATAAGCTTAACAACAAAGCAACATACATCAATTTATGCTTAAAAACCCACATAACTACTGAAAATGTCCAAGAAAACACAATTAAAGATCTCAACTCATGTCCAAAAACAGAAAAAAGTAATTGAGACAAATAAGGGGGAACCAGACACAGACTTTCCAGTAGAAGAGCAGGCTCTGGATCTGCCTGAAAAGGAATTCAGAAGAATGATATGAAAACAAATTCAAATGCTCAAAAAAAAAGAGGTTGAGAAAAATAAGGAAGAAGTCAGGAAAGTGCTATAGGAGCAATCAAACAAGATAGATACAGCATTGGAAACAATTCAAAACCTGCAAAAAGGAGTTCAGATGATTAATAATAAAAATATCAGAAGTGGACAACACACTGAAGGTGCAAAGGAGTAGAATTGAAGATATGGAGGCCTGAATCAGTGAGCTGGAAGACAAATCTTTCAATATTGCTAAGATAAAAGAGCAAGCAGAAAAAAGGATTAAAAAATCTGAAGAGAGTGTAATATTCATGCTGGATATCATGAAGAGGAAAAACTTTAGAATTATTGTTGTTGCTGTTGTTAGGTGCCATCAAGCTGGTACTGATCCATAGTGACCTTGTGCACAGCAGAACAAAACACTGCCCAATCCTGGGCCAACTTCACTACTGTTGCCACACTTGAGTCCATCGATGATGCCACTTGGCCAATCCATCTTGTTGGGGTTCTTCCTCTTTTTCTCTGACACTCCACCTTATCAAACATGCTATCCTTCTCCAGCAACTGTCCAGCTTTTGCATTCATATGAGTTTATTGAAAATACCATGGCTTGGGTCAGGTGCACCTTAGTCCTCAAGCTGATACCTTTGCTCTTCAACACTTTAAAAAGGTCTTGTGCAGCAGATTTGCCTACGCAATATGTCATTTGATTTATTACTGCTGCTTCCATGAGTGTTGATAGTTGATGCAAGAAGTTGTGCATCCTTATCAAACCTGTACACAGAGGGGATAGGATTAATACTTGATATAAAGATTCCTTCCTTGTCAGTTGGTATTTTGAGCTACCACATCCATAAGTATAGGTTAGGTTCATCAAATTGTAGAAATTTGCACTTGATTCCTTTACCTGACCATTTGTTTTTGGTACAGTGACTATGTATTCCTTCCATCTCTTTCAGGTGCCTTAAACATCATTCAATATTTTGCCCATAGAATCCTTCAGTATTGAAAGTAGAGGATTGAATTTACATATCCTGTTCTGTCCTTTTATTGCTTCAATTATACCATTGTCTTTATATTCCCTATATTCAAGAATATAAGAAGTATGAATCTTGGAAAATTGGATATTGTCAATAATGAAATGGAACATGTAAACATCAATATCCTAAGAATTAGTGAGATTAAATAAGCTGGAATTGGCCATTTTGTATCTGGCAATCACAGGATTTACTACGCTGAGAATGAAAAATTGAAGATGAATGATATCACATTAATCACCAAAAAGAACAAATCAAGATCATTTATGAAATACAATGCTGTCTGTGATAGGATAATATCCATTTGCCTACAAGGAAAAACTATTAATACCACTATTATTCAAATTTATGCACCAACCACTAAAGCTAGTGATGATGAAGTTGAAGAATTATATCAAGTTTTCAGTCTGAAAGTGATCAAACCTGCAATCAAGATGCATTGATAATTACTGGATATTGAAATACTAAGGTTGGAAACAAAAGGAAGGATCAGTAGCTGGAAAATATTGCCTTAGTGATAGAAATGATGCTGGAGATTGCATGATAGAATTTTGTAAGCTCAGTGATTTATTCATTGCTAATAACTTTTAAACAGAAAAGACAACTATACACATGGACTTCACTAGATGGAATATGCAGAAATTAAATTGACTACATCTATGAAAAGAGACAATGGAAAAGCTTCATATTATCAGCCAAAACAAGGCATAGGGCAGACCATCAATTGATATGCAAATTCAGGCTAAAGGTGAGGAAATTGAAACTATATCTGAGTGCCCAAATATGACCTTGAGTATATTCCACCTGAATCTAGAGATCCTCTGAAGATTTGATGGTTTAGGCACTAAAGACTGAAGACCATAAGAGTTGTGGGATGACCAAGAATATACTATAGGAAGAAAGCAAAAGGTCATTGAGAAGACAAGAGAAATAGAAGAAAAAAGCAAACAAAATAGATGTCAGAAGAGACACTGAAACTTGCTATCCGGCATAAAGATTCTAAAACAAATGGAAGAAGTGAGAATGGTACAAGAGCGGAACAGAATATTTCAAAGGTCAGCTTGAAAAGGCAAAGTCAAATAGCTGTTGTGCAAAGACCTGGAGTTTGAAAATCAAAAAGGAAGAACACGTTTAGCATTTCTCAAGCTGAGGGAAATGAAGAAAAAAATCAAACCTCAACTTGCAGTCTGAAAGGATTCTATCAGCAAAATACTGAATGATGAATACAACATCAAAAAGAATATGGAAGGAATAAACAGAGTTAATGTACCAAAAAGAAATGCTTGATGTTCAACTATTTCAAGAGGTAGCATATTATTTAGAGGCAGTGACACTGAAGGAAGAAATCTAACATGCAGTGAAGGCATTGACAAAGAACAAGGCACCAGGAATTGATGGAATATAAACTGAAATCTTTCAACAAACTCATGAGGCACTGGAGATACTTGCTCATCTATGCCAAGAAACTTGTAAGACAACTGCCTCACCTACTGACTGGAAGAGATCCGTATTTGTGTTTATTCAAAAAGAAAGGTGACCCAATGGAATGCAGAAATCATCAAACAATATCATGGATATCCTGCATGAGTAACACAGAAACATCTGTAACCATGCATTAACAGAAAACTTCCAGAAGTTCAAGCCAGTTTCAGAGCAAGATGTTTGATGAGGGATATCATTGCTGCCATTAGATAGATTTTGGATGAAGACAGAGAATACCAGAAAGATGTTTGTTGTTTGTTCCATCAAGTTGGAACCGACTCATAGTGACCCCATGCACAGCAGAACGAAACAATGTCCAATCCTAGGCCAACCTCACTACCGCTGCCACACTTGAGTCCATCAATGCTGTCACCTGGCCAATCAATCTCGTTGGGGGTCTTCCTCTTTTTCACTGACCCTCCATCTTACCAAGCATGATATCCTTCTCCAGCGACTGTTCCCTCCTGACAATACATCCAAAGTATGAGAGATGAAGTTTGGCCATCTTGGCCTCTAAAGAGCACTCTGGCTGCACTTCTTCCAAAACAGATCTATTGTTCCTTTTGGCAGCCTATGGCACTTTTAATATTCTCCTCCAAAGCTACAATTCAAAGCCATCAATTCTTCTCTGATCTTCCTTATTCACTGTCCAGCTTT
>NW_006408584.1:6499382-6505106 GCF_000296735.1 Chrysochloris asiatica
TCTCGATGCATTCTGCATCACTCAATAATTTGCCCACAGAAACTCTCAATAACAAAAGTCAAGGCTTGAATTTTTTCTTCAGTTGCCCCAGCTTGAGAAATGCTGAGCATGTTCTTCCTTTTTGGTTTTTACTTGTGTCTTATTGACTATGCAAAGGTTTTCTATTTTGTGGATCATGATAATCTATGTACTACACTGTGAAGTATTAGTTTTCTGGAACACTTAATTGTGCACATGAGGAACCTATAAATATACCAAGAAGCACTTGTGTGAACAGAACACATGAAAAATGAATGGTTTAAAATTAAAAAAGGTGTGTGCCAGGGTTGTTGAAGAGCTAAGATGTCAGTTTGAGGACTAAGGCATATATGATCTAAGATATGGTATTTTCAATAACCTCATATGCATGCAAAAGTTGGATAGTGAATAAGGAAGACTGTAGAATTCATGTTTTTGGGATATGGTATTGGAGGAGAATAGAGTAAGTACCATGGACTGCCAAAAGGACAAACAGATCTGTGTTGGAAGAACTATAGCCTGAGAGTTCCTTGGAAGCCAGGATGGCCAGACTTTGTCTGTCAAACTTTGGATATATTGTTAGGAGGGACTGGCCGCTGGAGTTGGATATCATGTTTGGTGAAGTGGAGGGTCAGAGGAAAAGAGGAATACCCCCAATTAAATGGATTTGCAAAGTGGCAGCATCAATGGGATCAAGTGTAGCAACGATTGTGATGCTGGAGCAGGATCGGGTAGTGTTTTGATCTGTCATGCATAGGGTCTTCACGAGTCAGTACTAATTCAATGGTACCTAACAACAACAATAATATTCAAGAGCAACTTTGATAGTCTCTTCTGACTTCTATCTAGTGTTTTCTTTCTCACAGTCTTTTTAATGACATTATGCTTTCTTACTGTATTATGTTCTTAATGTCATCCTAAACTTTTCTGGCGCTTGGTCATAAGTGCCTAATGTGTCAAATCTGTTCTTTATATACTCTATAAAGTCTTGTAGGAAATATTTAAAGTCAACGTTTTGCTCTTGTGGACTTGTTTTAGTTTTCTTAAATTTCATCCTGAAGTTGCATATAAACAATTGATGGTCTGTTCCATAGTCTACCATTGGCCTTCTTTTGATGCATGATATTGATATTCTCCATTGTCCCTTCACACATGTACAGTAAATTTGATTCCTGTGTATTCCTTCTGGTGAATTATCTGTGAATTTTTGTTGTCATTGTTGTTGTTGTTAGGTGTCATGACTTCAATTCCAACTCATAGCAACCTTAAGAACAATGAAATGAAATATTACCCTATCCTTCACCATCCTCACAGTTGTAAAGGCTGAGCGCATTGTTGCTGCCACTGTACCAAGCCATGATGTTGGGGTATTCATCTTTTTCACTGATCCTCCATAAGGACTGGTCCTTCCTGATAATATGACTGCATTATGAGAGGTGAAGTCTCACCATACTTGCTTCTATGAAACATTCTGGCTGTACTTCTTCCTACATGGATTTGTTTTGTTTTCTTTTCTGTCAGTCCATGTGCATTTATTATTCTCCAACACCATAACTCTAAAGTATCAGTTTTCCTGTGGTCTTCCTTATTTACTGTCCTACTTTCAAATGCATACAAAACTTTTGAAAATACTATGACTTGGATCAGGTGCACTTTAGCCCTCAAACTGGCATCTTTGACCTTGAACAGTTTAAAGTGGTCTTGTACAGCACATTTGCCTAATGCAATACCTTGTTTTATTTCTTAACTTCTGTTTCCAAGAGTATTGATAGTGGATTTCCAAGAGTGTTGATTGTCTTTGAAAACTTTAATAATTTCTCCATTAGCCATGATGTTATTTATTGGTCTAGTGGTTAGGATTTTGGATTTATTTATATTGAGGTTTAACCCATATTACTGGCTGTAGTCTTTAATCATCCTTAGTAAGTAATGTAAGTCCTCTTAATTTTTAGCCAGCAAGGTTATATCATCTGTATCTTACAAGTTGTTAATGAGTCTTTCTCCAATCCTGATCCAACATTCTAATCAGTTTATCAAATAGTTGTATTCCAAATTTCTTGGAATAGATGAGTGGGTGCCTTCAGTGATGTATCAAGTTTGTTGATAGATTTCAATTTGTATTCCATCAATTCCCTGAGCCTTGTTATTTGCCAATACCTTCAATGTACCTTGGATCTCTTCCTTCAGTACCATTGACTGTTGATCGTATACAATATCTTAAAATGGTTGAACATTGTCCATTTATTTTACATACAGTGACTTTGGGTATTCCTTCCATCTTCTTTTGATTCTTTCTGCATATTCGATATTTGCCTATAGAAGCCTTCAATATTGCAAGTTGCTGTTGTTGTTGTTACGTGCTATGGAGTCGATTCTGACTCATAGCAACCCTGTATAGGATTTCCGAGGCTGTAAATCTTTACAGGAGCAGAAAGCCTCATCTTTCTCTTGCAGAACTGCTGGCAGTTTCAAACTGCTGACCTTGCAGCTTGCAGCCCAATTTATAACCACTACGCTACCAGAGCTCCAAGTAGAGGCTTCAAATTTTTTCTTCAGTTACTTCAGCTTGAGAAATGCCGAGCATGTTCTTCATTTTTTTTATTTTCTAACTCCAGGTCTTTGCACGTTTCATTTGAATATTTGTCTTTTTTTCTCCAGCTGCTTTTTACAATTTTCTGTTATGTTTTTTTTTACTTCTCCATTTGCTCTAGCACCTGTATGCTAGAGTGCAAGTTTGGTGTCTATTCTGACAATCCTTTTGTCTTTTCCTTATTTCTAGTCTTAATGACCTTTTGCTTTCTTACTGTATGATGTTCTTGATGTCATCCTACAACTCTTCTGGTTTTTTGGTCTCTAGTGTCTAATGCATATCTTACTGAGATGATCTCTAAATTCAACTGTGTTATTTTCTAAGGCAAATTTTGGCTTTCATGAATTTGTTTTACTTTTATTCAGCTTCAGCCTAAATTTGCATACAAATAATCGATGGTCTATTGCACAGTCTGCCCCAGTCTTGTTTTGATTGATGATATGGTGCTTACCATACCCTTTTCCCATAGATGTAGTCAGTTTATTTTCTGTGTATGCACCTGATAAGGTATATGTGTATTGTTGTTGTGGTTGTTAGGTGCCATCGAGTCAGTACCAAAGAGACCATATAAACAACAGAATGGAACACTGCCCAATCTTGTGTGAACCTCACAATCATGACTACATTTGAATGCATTGCTGTTGCCATGGTGATAATCCATCTAATTGGGAGCCTTCTCCTTTTCTGGGACACTCTACTTTACCAAACATGATATCCTTCTCCACGGACAGGTCCCTTATAACAATATGTATAAAGTATGAGAGATGAAGGCCGCCAATCCTGGCTTTCAAGGAACACTTCCTCAAGCACATTGGTTTGTGCTTTTGAGAGTCAGTGATTTTTTCATATTCTCCTCCAACACCATAAATAAAATGCAGTAATTCTTCTATGGTCTTCCTTATCCACTGTCCAAATTTCACATATATATCAGGTTATTGAAAATACCATGGCTAGAGGTAGGCACAACTTAGTCTTTAAACTGACATCTTTGCTCTTCAACTCTTTAATGAGTTCTTGTGCAGCATATTTGTCTAATGCAATACATTGTTTGATTTCTTGACTGCTGTTTCTATGAGTGTTGATGGTTGTTCTGTGCTGAATGAAATTTTTGACAAATTCAATCTTGTCTTCATTTATATAGATTTTGTTTATTGGTCCAATGGTGAGGATTTTGATTTTGTTTACACTGAGGTTCAACCCATATTGAAAGCTGTGGTTGTGATCATCCTTTTTGGTTTTCTAACTCTAGGTCTTTGCACATTTCAGTAAATATTTCAAGTGTTCTTTGCTTCCAGGAAGCAAGGTTGATTTATCTGCATATCACAGGTTGTTAATAAGTCTTCCTCTAATCCTTCATATAATCCAGCTCATCGAATTATTTGCTCAGCATACAGATTGAAAGAATACAACTCTAGTGCACCCATTTCCTAATTTTAAACCATTAATCGTTCCCTTGTTATGTTTGAATAACTGCCTCTTGGTCAACACGTATATTCCTCATTAGTACAATAAACTATTCTGGAGTACTCATACTTTCCAGTGTTCTCTGTAGCTTGTCATGATCCATACAACTGAAAGCCTTTGTATAGTCAATAAAGCATAAGTAAACATCTTTCGGGTATTCTCTGCTTTCAGGCAAGATCCATCTGAATTCAACAATTATATCTCTCATTTCACGTTCCTCGACTGAGTTAGAAAACCAAAAAGGATGCTCAAGACCACAACCTGAATATCTGGAAGTTCTCTGTAAATTCGTAGTTGCAGTAATTTTTGTGTTATCTTTAGTAAAAATTTACTTGCATGCAATATTGATGATGTTGTCTGATGATTTCCACATTCCATTGGGTTACCTCTTTTTGGAAGAGGCACAAATATGGATAGTTTACAGTCAGTTGGCCAGGTAGATAGCTATCAAATACCTTGGCATATATGAGAGAGTGTCTCCAGTGCTGCATCATTTTGTTGAAAGATTTCAATTTGTATTCCATCAATTCCCAGAGCCTTGTTTTTTTGCCAATGCCATCAATGCACTTTGAATTTCTTCCTTCAATTCATTGGCTTTTGATCATATACTAACACTTGAAATCGTTAAACACTGACAATTTATTCTTATTACAGTGACTCTAGTAGTGAAAGTCTGCTAATCTCAAGGTCAGCAATTCAAAACTACCTTTGTTCTGCAGAAGAAGATGAATTTTTCTGCTCCAGTAAAGATTTACAGCCTCAGCAATACTATGCAGGGTCACTATGAGTCCAATCCAACTCCATGGTACACCATCACCACCACCACCACCACAGTTACTCTGTGCGTTCCTTCAATCTTCTTGTGATGCTCTCTGCGTTATTAAATATTTTGCCTAAAGAATCCTTCAAAATTTCAAGTCGATGCTTGGATATTATTCTACAGGTCCACCAGCTTGAGAAATGCTGAGTATGTTGTCAACTTTTGGTTTTCTAATTCCAGGTCTTTGCATATTTCATTATAATATTTGACTTTATTCTTTTGAGCTGCTCTTTGAAATTTTCTCTTTAGCTCTATTATCTCCTTATTTATTCCATTTGCTTTAGCATCTCTGTGCAAAAGAACAAGTGTCAGAGTTTTTTCTGACATCCATTTTGGTCTTTTCCTTCAGATGATAACTAAATTCAAGATTTCAGACTCAAAAATCCTAGAAGTTTCCCTAGGAGTGAGTACTGACTTGACAGTATATAACAACAATAGCAACTGCAATATAATTATCATCTGTAATAGCATAATCAAACTGAGGTCTTATGTACACCACTGACCAAATTTGACTTTCTCAGCCAAACTTCAAACAAGGAATAGAAACGTAAAGTTTGGACTGGCTATGAATATTTCCTGATAGTTAAAGTTCTAGAACCAAGAGTCTCTTATTTAAAAAATTAAAAGTACAGATATAATCTGTCAAGGTCCTATGTCGGGTCCAGTCTCGACAAGGAAGTGTGGGTGTCATGAAAAAGGGAGATCTGGTGGCAAAAGTGATAGAGAAAGAGAGAGATGAAATATATACAAAAAAGACAGACACAGATATTATGCAAGCTGGCAGGTAGACAGATCTGCAAACATTTTGCCTAGCATTGCACAGCATTGCCCA
>NW_006408584.1:6505601-6516375 GCF_000296735.1 Chrysochloris asiatica
GGTCTGTGTATGCTGTCCCCAGCAATAATCCATGAGCATATATCATTAATTTAGTGGGCATGTTATTTAATATGTTTATAAATTTATTTTATTACTTCTTTGTTGCTTTATTTTACATTTGTAATGAATTTCATACATTTGCAAAATTTAATTAATTGACTATTATTTCTATTCTAGAGTAACTGTTTTAATTTATAATAATGATGCCTAAGCATCTCTGCTTTCCACACACAAAAAGCTTTTTTTACTATTAAATTTATACCAAATGTTTAAAATACACATTCTGCTTTTGGAGAAACCCTAGGTTACAGAGAAGACTAAAATGTATCATTAATATGTATGATAGTTTTAATCTGCAGAACAATTTAAGTATCCATTATTCAAGTGAACAATAACAGCATCCTACTGAATGTATAGTAACTATATAATTGAGATTCAGTTCCTGATTATTACATGTAAAAATATAAAGAATGTAATTTCCAATCACAGAACTATATTTATCCATGGGTTTCTTCATTAGGCAGTGTATAACTGATGTTCAGTAGAGACTAAGATGGCAGTAATTTATTTACACTTATAAATTAGTTTTGGAAACAATGGTAAAAATAAAATCCCTAGATAAGGAACTCTGGCAAAATCTTGTAAAATTTATAGCTTCCAGTATGGGAAGGATACTACTTATATGAAGAGTGAAGAAATATCAGTATCTATAAATTATGAATTTGTTCACATCAAACAAATATTTATTTTGATTTGCTTTGTAGACCAAGGACATGTGTTTTCGTTAATGTAAAACCTAGTTTATGCCCTCTTTTAACATGTACACTTCCATGTGATTGTTAGGGATGCATGAAAAGCTTGAACTATTGTAGCTTTAGTACTATCTGATTCATAAATTACTATAGTAGGTAAATTTAAGGCAGGCATTTATGAATTTCAGTTTTAGGAGAATTGCCACTATGGATAACATAAAGGGGCTCTGGACTTCCCTTTAGTACTTTTAATTTAGGTGCCAAGTCTACTGGAGGCAAACATAGCCAGTAATATTTTCTTATTATCCTCAAGACATCTTTTTATTGCTCTATCCCTTTGCCTATATGGGTTTTAATAAAGTGGAGTGATAACAGCCACCGAGTTTATTACAATACAGCTCAGTTAGTCTAGATTCTTCATGGCAATTTACCAATATCAGAAGCAGGTAATTTCATATCATTAACTTTAAAATAAAAATACTTTTTAGTTGAGAAGTACTACAGAGAGATACTAATACACGAGCAGGAGAAAGAAGAGATAAAAATATGAAAGGGATAGGAAGACATGATCGGTAATAAAGGATAAAGAAATGGTTAGTATAAACATCTCAGGCTTAATTTATGGTATTTTCATGTTTTTAGCTATACTACTAATAATAATGGAATCAACATTTTATATGACACATATATAATATATTATGTACATACATTATACATCTAAATGGGAAACAGCTGGGTGATACTTATCAGCAAAAAAATACATAATATTAGCTAATGAGTTTGATAAGGAAGCTGGAATTACTTGTTTAGAGTTAATCTTCAAAATTAATATACTGATAGTTAATGTAATAGAAGTGGCAAAAAGAGTCAGAATCTGTGTATCAATTCTCTTATTAACTGATAACCTTGGAAGCTCCTACTATGCCCATAGTTCATAGAATTGCTATACTTTGCATTGTCTTGTATTTTCCATTATGGGGAAAAGATCCTTGGAGGTTCTAGAGTAATCATGCAGAGAAAAAAGGGAGCCTGAAAAAATTTGTAAACAATGCTTAGTCTTATTCTGAGTTATTATTTATACTGGATTAAGTTGAAAATCTAGGTTTAAAGTAATCAGTGACTATTCCAGGTGTTTAGGAAGTGCTTAAGTGTTTCATTACCTTTTATTAATTCATTCTAGAGATTAGTAAGTGCTTCAACACTACTTTTTCTTTTCTTTGAAATAAATGATTACACTGAGTAAAAACTGTATTTTGTTTTCTTTGAGCACTTCATCAGAAACCTTGGAAATTTTTGGCCAAATATCAAAATCAAATTAAATTCATTGCCATGCAGTGAATTCCAGTTCAGAGTGAAATCCCTATATAGGATTTTAAAAAATGTAAATCTTTACAGGAGAAGAAAGTCTCTTCTTTCTCCCTTAAGTCAGCTAGCCTTGAAGTTAGCAGTCTAACTTATAATCCACACCACCAGGGCTCCTTAATATAGGGTGATGGTTAATTGTTTAAAGTATTAATGGATTAAAATATATAAATTGCTTTGCTGGATATTGAGATATGTTCCTCTGAGAATAATAGGACGTGGGGATTCTTTTTTACCTGTAAGCAAGCACTCATCATGGCTCAGAGGTAATGCTCTGAACACTGTCTGAGGTAACCCCAATTTAGTTCAGTCTTAGCCTAGCTACCATGAACCCACAATTGTTTTTCAAAGTTTCAACAAGGCTAGAACTGATATTTTATGTTTGGTCTCCACACTCACTTTTCTTGTGGCAGGCTGGAGCATGAATTTATTTACTCTACCATCTTGGAATAAATCCAGTTACAATTTTTCTAATATTCACACAATGGTATGGTATTATTCATAAGATTTTCAGAAGCTCACCTTTCAAAAGTGGCCCTCCTCCTCTTCTTCATAGTCTGTCTTAGTCTGTAAATTCTACTGAAACCTGAAAACAATTGGAGACCCTGCTTGTATTAAAAATATTGGTGGTGTACTTTTCAGCATTGTAGCAACACACACGCTACCACCATTATAATGAAATGTACTGATTAGAAGTTAGAAAACAAAAACTGAAGAACACAGTAGACATTTCTCAAGCTTTAAGAAGTGAAGAAAAAATCCAAACATCTGCTTGTAATACTGTAAAATTCTATGGGCAAAATATTTACTGTCACAGAAAGCATCAAAATAAGATGAAAGGCATGTAGCAGTCAAGAAATCAAACAATGTATTACATTGGGTAAATCTGTTGCACAAGACCATTTTAAAGCATTGAAGAGCAAAGATGTCAGCTTAAGGACTAAGGTTGCCTGACCCAAGCCATGGTATTTTCAATAACCTCATATGCATATGAAAGCTGGGCAGTGAATAAGGAAGACTGTAGAAGAATAGATACTTTTGAGTTATGGTGTTGGAGGAGAATATTGAAAGTGCCATAGGCTGCCAAAAGAACAAACAAATCTGTGTTGGAAGAAGTGCAGCCAGACTGCTCCTTGGAGGCCAGGATGGCCAAAACTTCATCTCTCATACTTTAGACATATTGTCAGAAGGGGCCAGTCACTGGAGAAGTATATAATGTTTGGTAAGGTGGAGGGTCAGAGAAAAAGAACGAGATGGCAGCATCAATGGGCTCAAGCATGGCAACAAGTGTGAGGTTGGCCCAGGACCAGGCAGTGTTTTACTCTGTTGTACTGTGTCACTATGAGTCAGTACCAACTTGATGGCACCTAACAACAACAACAAAATACCAAAAATAATTGGAGAAATGGTACTATGTGATCAAAAACTGGTTATATTAAAGGAAGAAATTTAAGTTGTACAGAAGACATTGTTGAAAATCAAGACTTCAGAAACTGACAAAAAACAAACAGAAAATTCAACAAACTGATACAACATGGAGTTGTTCACTCATTTGGAAGACAGCTATGTTGCCACCAGATTAGAAAATATCCATATTTATGCCCATTCCAAAGGAAGATGACCCAACAGAATGGGAAAGTCATTGAACAATTGTTATCACATGCAAGTATAATTTTGCTTAAGATAAATAAAAATTTATTGCAGTGGTCCGTTGACATGAAACTGTCAGAAATTCACACTTGGTTCAGTAAAGGACATAGAACTAGGGATATCATGACTGATGTTTATGAATATTGGTGGAAATCTAAAGACCAAACCCAGAGTCTTAGGCAAGAGTGACTGAATTATACCACTGGAAATCCCAACTTTGAATGGTGTCTGATGTTAAAGCAAGGGCATTGATTGAGAAGAAATCAGATTCTGAAAGTTGGGATGGGAACATGAGGGTAGACAATCAGGAAGCTTGAGACATTGATCTCCTTAATTCCATTGAATCACTTTGTCAACCTAAAGAGCCCTCTTACCCGCATGTGATGAGATTAACTCAGGCATGCCTGATGAATCATTGTCTTAGAAATCACCTGGAGCAGTACCTGGAGAATTGTCTGGAGTATTGCCAGAGGCAGATGCCTAAAAGGATATTGCTGAATGTTCCCAGAAAATAACCAGCACCTATTATTGCTTCTGACAATGTTTCTCTGCTATGCATAGAGTTTTCATTGACTAGCGATTCGGAAGTAGTTTGTCACTCTTTCTTCCTACTCTGTCTTTGTTTTGTAGCTCATCTGAAACCTTTCCACCATGGGTGACCCTGTTGGTTATTTAAAACACCGGTGGCATAGCCCTCAGAATCACAGCAACTTAAACCACCACAGCATGACAGACAGACGAGTGGTGGCCATTTGGTTTTATGTCTATACTGTCTCTTTAAATTTCGATGTCAATCTTGATACAATCCTGATATAATCAAGATACATATAAGATATAATCAAGATACAATCAAGATGTTCTCTCCTAATCCTATCAATCCTGGTACAATCAAGATAAGCTTTCCCAAGATGGCGGCTCCTGGAACAGATGAATGTTTTGATCCAGAAAATAATGAATTGATGCCTTTGAGTTGTAGTGTTGGAGGAGAATACTGTAAGTGCCATGGATTGCCAAAAGAACCAATAGATCTGTTTTGGAAGAAGTGCAGCCAGAGTGCTCCTTGAAGGCCAGGATGGCTAAGCTTTGTCTCTCCTACTTTGGACATATTGTCCGGAGGAAACAATCATTGGAGAAGGATGTCATGCTGGGTAGGGTGGAGGGTCAGAGAAAAAGAGGAAGACCCCCAACGAGATGGATCAGCCAGATGGCATCATTGATGGACTCAAGTGTGGCAGCGGTAGTGAGGTTGCCCCAAGATCGGACATTGTTTCGTTCTGCTGTGCATGGGGTCGCTATGAGTCGGTTCCAACTCGATGGCACATGACAACAACAACAATAACAACAATTATTGCTTCTAAACCTATAACTAGACACGAGTCTCAAAGAGTCCCCAACATGAAGGACAAGTTGTGATAGGAAGATGTATACTATACTCAAAAAGAACTGTTTGATTTTTCTAGCATGTACAAGTAGAAGCCTGGAGAATATGTGTGGGATAATGGTACGAGGGGAATAAAATTAGATTAGTCTGAATTAATTGATAAGAACTCACTAATCACAGATTCTTCATTCAGCTCAAGAGGATAAAGAAAGGACATAATAGTTTATTCTGTTAGTTCACTGAAACATGCATTATGTGATGGCTTACAGCACAACAAGTTGAATTATCAGACCTGCCTTGCAATACTGCAGAAGGTATCTAAAGACTTAGGGCTTGTTAGAGTAGATGTATCACCATAGTCCCATAAAGGACACACCTTTGACCACAACAGTGAAGAACAAAACTGTGAAGGGAGACCCAGCCTCCTTGAAAACTACATAATTGCTATTTTATGTAAGTCAGATTTGATAGTGAGCACTACCCTAACTACATTGGGACTGATTGGACCCTATGGTGGTAGAGGTCAAATGGCAATATGTAATTAACAACGACAATGTGGGCGTGATTACCATAATGTACAACAGAGTCATATTAGTAATTAGAATAGTCTGATGCCTATGGACTTATGATATTAACTACTTAGGCAGGGAGTCAATAGCAGTGAAATAGATGAGAAACTTGTTAAATATTAACATGATATGTACAAGTGGAAGAATTCTAATTCAAGTGAACAGAAGCCTAATAGACAGTCATAGCCCCTCAATTAATTCCCAGAGCCAGTTTATAGACCACAGCCGTTTGATTGAGGAGGAGTCAAAATTTCCTTGAGAAAAGATCTTATTACATCACAAAAAATGTATGTGATTTGTCATTCTCCAAACCTGTCCCAAAGAGATCTATTATCTTTTCAAGATTGAATATTCTTGAATATGGGTAAAGACATAATCAGACTTTCCAGAGTTTACTGGGCACTGACTCTGAATTAACACTAATTCCAGTAGACCTAAAATGTCACCACTGTCACCCAACAGTCACAGTGGAGGTGGATGGAGGTCAAGTCATTAATGGAGTATGGTTTAATTTTTTTCACAATAGGTTCAGTGGGTCCTTGAGGCCATCCTGTAGTGATAGCTCTTGCACCATAATGCATAATTAGACTACACATATTCAGTAACAGGCAGAACCCCCACAGTGGATCCCTGATATGTAGAAGAAGGGCTATTGTGGTTTAAAAAAAAAAAAAAAATACAAGCACAACTCATTAGAATCTTCTCTAACTAGGAAGATAATAAACTAATAGTAATGCCATATTCCTCCAGAAATGATTACCACCATCAATTTTGAAGAACGCATGAGTAGCAACTTCCTACCACAGCCTTATTTAACTCACCTATTTAGCCTTTTCAAATAAAACTAGATGGTTCTTGGCAGATGATAGAGGATTATCATAAATTTAACTATGTGGCAACTCCAATTGTAATTTCTATTGCATGTGTGGTTTAATTGTTTGAGCAAATTAATACATCTTCCAGTAGCTGGTATGCAGCTAGTGATGTGGCCAATGCCTTTTTCTCAATGCCAATTTCTAAGGTTCACCAAAAGCAATTTTCCTTCAGCTGACAAGGCCAACAATACACTTCTACTACCCTACCTTAGATATTTATCAACTCTCTGTCACTATGTCCTAATTTAGTGGACAGGAGCATTGATTCTCTTCCCCTTCTACATGGTGTTATACTGGTCCATTATACTGATGTCATTATGCTGATTGGGCCTAGTAAGGAAAATGTTTCAATGACTCTAGCCTTCTTGATAAAACATGCCTGATACATAGCATAAATTGACACAACAAAAATTCAGGTGCCTTCCACTTTAATGAAATTTCTAGGAGTTTGGTGTGTGAAGCATGTTGATATGTTCCCACTGAGCAGAAGGATAAGTCATTGCAACTGGCCCTTACCACAACTAAAAAGGAGGCACAATGCCTGGTGGGGCTTTTTATTGTTGAGTATCATTGGGTCAATTCCAACTCATAGTGACTATGTATAGCGTTTCCAAGGAGCAGCTGGTGAGTTTGAACTGCCGAACTTGTGGTTAAAACCGACCTTAAGGTCCAGTGCTTATCCTACAATGACTCACCAGGAGTCCTCCTAAACTATGAGAGAATAAATTTCTGGCAGTTAAAGTTATCCACTTGTGATATTTCTGTGAGAACAGCATTAGAGAACTAAGACAGGTATTTGTTGTTGTTAAGTGCTGACAAGTCAGTTCCAACCCATAGTGAACCTGTATAGGCTTTCCAAGGATCATCTGGTGAACTTTAGCTGCTGACATTGTGGTTCAAAGTGACTTTGCAGTATTAACCCACAGCACCACACCAGGACTCCAGATGGTGGGATTGATCCTAATTATCAAGGGTAAATCTGATTTGATTACATAATAGTGGGAAAAATAATGCTGTTATCCAAGAGCTTCCTTGGTATTTCTCTAAGTACTAACACGCTCTGTAACTAAAGTCAATGACAACTACAGAAACTCAATTCTGACAAGATTACGAATGACTCAGACCCTTCAGGGATGAACGTTTAGGTACTCCATCAAGAAAGAACCAGGACCAATTGAAATGTTTGCTCAGGGCAAATAGAATATGAAATGGGTGTTGGAAGAAGGTAGTCCTAAATACAAATTCAGAATTCATGACCAGTCACAGAAATGAGGACTGTAATTATAACGAGTATTTTATGCTTGCATCAAATGGTTTTGTTTTGTTCACTTATGAAATATAAGATGTGAATGGAGTTAATGAGTTTTGATTGTACATGTTTTAGTTGTATCACATGTGTAACAAATATGAATTTGTAATTGTTATTATTTATTCTGAGATTATATAAGGTTTAAAGAGATGTATATAGGTGACAATTTGACAAGGAGTGAATTATGATTGTTAAGGTTTTGTGTCACATTGATTGGGCCAAGTTTGTTGATGGTTTAGCAGTTAAGATGTAGTAATTCCCCATGATATGATCTAATATAATGTAATCAATTCCATGATAAGTTTAACTGCGAGCAACCAATCAATTGAAAGGAAGTTTTGATAGGAGTATGACCTGGGCATTCAGACAAAGTTTACTTGTTTTGCTGGGTCTGCATCTTGTATCTGGCTTTACATCTGACCTTTGATTCTTTCTACCTAAGCCAGCAGCCTATTTTATTTCCTTTGATCCTGAAAGTCATCAGTTACCTGCCATCTTACCTGCCATACGTGGCTTCATTTGTCTCGGCAGCCAGAAGCCTGCCATCTGACCAGCTGACCTTGGGTTCATTAGCTCCTGCTGATATGTGAGTCAGGAGACTTAAGTCTAACATCTGACCCATGGACTTGGAACTTGCCTGCCTCTACAACTGTATGAGCTCTTACCTTGCTATAAACTTCTCTGTAGTGTAGGATAAACACATTAGAGACCTGGAAATCAAAGCAACAAGGAGATATCATCTCACACCAGCAATAAAAGTGAAGATCTAAAAAGTTGTTGTTAGGTGACATTGAGTTGGCACCAACTCATAACAACCTTATGCACAGTAGAACGAAATGTCCGATCCTGGGCCAACCTCACTACTGTTGCCACACTTGAGTCCATAGATGCTGCCACCTGGCCAATCCATCTCATTGGGGGTCTTCCTCTTTTTCTCTGACCCTCCATTTTACCAAACATGATATCCTTCTCCAGAAGATGATCTGATCAGATACATAAAAAAAATCCCAAAGACTCAGGAAAAAAACCTACTGGAATTCATTGGAAGATTCAGCAAAGTGGTAGGGTTCAAGATCAACATACAAAAATCAGCTGGATTCCTCTATAGTAACAATGACAACATTGAAAAGGAAACTAGGAAAGCAATACCATTTACAATAGTCACATAAGGATGAAATATTTAGGAATAAATGTAACCAAACAAAAAAGGATTTTTACAAAGAAACCTACAAAACACTACTACAAAAAACCAAAAGAGACTAACAAAAATGGAAGAATATACCATGCTTCTGGATAGGAAGACTTAACATTGTGAAAATGTCAATACTACCCAAAGCAACCCACACATACAACACAATCCCAATATAGATGTCAATGACATTCTTTAGAGAGATGGAAAAAAAGCATTACAAACTTTACATTGAAAGGAAACAGACCCAGGAAAAGCAAAGCACTGCTCAAGAAGAACAAAGTTGGAGGCCTCTCACTCCCTGATTTCAAAATTTACTACATGGCTACAGTGGTCAAACAGCCTGTTGCTGACTGGTATAATGAAAGATACATAGATCAAAGGAACAGAATTGAGAATCCAGAAATTAACCCACCCACATAGAGCCAACTGATCTTTTACAAAGGGTCAAAGTACATTGAATGGGAAAGTCATAGTTTCTTCAACAGATGGTGCCAGCAGAACTGGAAAATGACATGCAAATGATTAAAACAAGACCTTTACCTCACATCATATACAAAGACTAAGTCAGCATGAATTAAAGACCTAAATAAGAATCCCAGAATTATAAAGGTCATCAATTAAAAAATAGGGACACATTTAAGGGCTTTAATCCTGAGCAAACACAGACTATGAAATATTGAGAAAATTACACAAACAAAAGAAGACAAAATAGATAACTAGGACATTTTAAAAAGTTAGAAACATATGTGCATCAAAAGATTTCACCAAAAGAGTGTAAAGAGAGCTCACAGAATGAGAAAAATTCTGCTGCAATCACATATCAGACAAGGGATGAATTTCTAAAATCTATGAGAAACTACAACACCTCTACAAGAAAAGACAAGTAACCCAATTAAAAAAATAGGCACAAGACATATTGACCAAATAGGTACATTGACCAAATAAGACATTCAGGTAGCCAGCAAATATATAAAGAAATGTTCAGGATCATTAGTCATTGTTGTTGTTGCTGTTAGGTGCTATCAAGTCGATTCCAACCCATAGTGACCCTGTATAGGGTTTCTGAGGAGCAGCTGATGAGCTTGATCCACCAACCTTGCAGTTCAAATGGCTTTGCAGTCTGGTACATTAACCAACAGTGCCACACCAGGACTCCCATTAGCCATTAGAGAGATGTAAATCAAAAAAGCAATGAGATACCATTTCACATCAGCAATAACAGCAAAGTTAAAAACTGCAGAGGATAATAAATGCTGGTGAGGATGTGGAGAGACTGGGACCCTCCATCATTGTTGGTGAGATTGCAAAATGATAAAACCACTCGGAAAAACTTTCCCTAGAAAGTTGGAAACAAAAATACCATATGATGGAGCAATTCCTGTATTTGGTATACAGCCACAAGAAAAAATAGCCATAACATGAGTAGATATATGCACACCAATGTTCATAGCAGCACTATTCACTATAGCAAAAAGATGGAGACAGCCGAAGTGCCCATAAATGGAAGAAGGGATAAACAAACTTTGGTAAATACATACAATGGAATGTTATGCTACCATAAAGAATGTCAAGGAAGCTGCAAATCACCGCAAAACATGGATGAAACTTGAGGATATTATGCTGAGTAAAATTGTTGTTGTTGTTAGGTGTCATTGAGTCAGTATTGACTCATAGCGACACTATG
>NW_006408584.1:6517240-6530693 GCF_000296735.1 Chrysochloris asiatica
GTATGGTGAAAGAATACAACCCTGTCACACACCTTTCTTAATTTTAAAACATTCAGTGTTCCCATGTTCTGTTCGAACAACTGCCTCTTGGTCCAGGAACAGATTCCTCATGAGTACAATTAACTGTTCAGGAATACTCATACTTTGCAATATTGTCCATAGCTTGTCATTATCCACACAATCTAAAGACTGCATAGTCAATAAAGCACAGGTAAACATCTTTCTGATATTCTCTGCTTTCAGACAAGATCCATCTCATATCAGCAATGATATCCCTTGTTCCACGGCCTCTTCTGAATCCAGCTTAAACCTCCGGAAGTTCTCTGTCAATGTATGCTTGCAGCCATTTCTATATTACCTTTAGTAAAACTTTACTTGAATGGGATATCAAGCAGATTGTCCAATGATTTCAGCATTCCATTGGGTCACCCCTCTTTTGAATGGGCACAAATATGAATCTCTTCCAATCAGTTGACCAGATAGTTGTCTTCCAAATTTCTTGGCAGAGATGAGTGAGTGTCTCCTGTGCCACCTGACTTTCTTGAAAGATTTCAATTTTTATTCCACCAATTCCTGGTGCCTTGTTCTTTGCCAATTACTTCAGTGCACCTTGGACTTCCTCTTTCAGTGTCATTGGCTCTTGAACATATGCTAAGTCTTGAACCAGTTGAACATGAACCATTTCCTTTTGGTACAGTGACTCTGTGTATTCCTTCCATCTTCGCTTGATGATTTCTGCATCAGTCAATAATTTTCCAGGAGAACCTTCAATAATGAATGTTGAGGCTTGAATTTTTTCTTCAGTTCTCCCAGCTTGAGAAATGCTGAGCATGTTCTTCCTTTTTGGTTTTCTGATTCCAGATTGAAGAAGTTGGTCGAATTCTTCTATTTCATCTTCACTAGCTTTAGTGGTTGGTGTGTAAATTTGAATAATAGTGGTGTTGACTGGGCTTCCCTGTAGGCACATGGATATTATCCTATCACAGATAGCGTTGTACCTCATGACTGATCTGGATGTTTTCTTTTTGACAATGAATGCAACACCATTCCTCTTTAATTTGTCCACTTCAGTACCAGTCCATTTCATCTTACCAATGCCTAAGATGTTGATATATGTGCATTCCGTTTCATTTTTGAAAATTTCCAATTTTCCCAGATTCATACTTTGTACATTCCATGTTCTGATTTTCAATGGATGTTTACAGCTGTTTCTCTTCATTATGAGTTGTGCCTCATCAACAGTTGAAGGTCCTGTGGGCTTTTCTTCCACAGGCTTTACTCCATTCGTGTCATCACAGTCTACTCTACTTTGAGGTAGCAACTCATCCCCATTAACATTTTGAGTGCCTTTCAACCTGAGGGGCTCATTTTCTGGCTTATATCTGCCATTGTTTCTATGCTATTCATAATGTTTTCAGTTACTAAATATTCAGAAGTAGTTTGTCACTCCTTCTTCCTACCTGTCTTTTTCTGGAAGCTCATCTGAAACCTGTCCACCATGGGTGACCCTGCTGGTATTTAAAATCCCAGTGGCATATCTTGAAGAATCACAGCAACTCATGAGCCACCACAGTACATCAAATTATCAAATGAGTGGTCAGTCACAAAATGACAAATATTACATAAGACCATTATTGTAAAAGCTTAAGAAAAGATACCTGTACTAAAATGAGAAAAATAAAAAAAATAAATTCTTTGTTGGTTACCCTGGGGGTTGGAGTGGGAAGGTTTGGGGTAGGTGAAGGGGGACATCAGTAGAGCACAGGGTGGGGGAAGACACATCATAGTTTGGGTGTTCGGAAGGGCAGTACACAAAAAGTTGGAGGGAGTGGAAGAACAAGGTAGATAGAGGAACACTGAGACATGTTTGCATGGGCTAAATGGGACAGAGGTAAATAGTGATGCATGCTCAACCTTGGAACAACAGGCCTCTGTGATAAAAAGATCAAGGCATAGTTTGAAGAGGGGAAATAATACTAAGATGCTTGACTATCTTATGTATATTGATTTCCCTTTCCTACTATTGTAAAATTAAAACTTGAGTTGGATATAAAGGAATGTCAGGAAACATGATTACAGAAAATTTGTAAGCTTGTCTTCAGTCTATAACTGATTGAAATACCCAAAAGGGATTCTAGAATTTGCCCAGTGAAATAGGCCTCCTGCAGAGCCTTTGAGTGTGTAGGACCTTAAGTGGAATCCTGAGCCCTATCCAGAACCTTCTAAAGTGGGACATTCCTACTAGAAAGGACAATCAGACCAGCCTGAAACAGCTTGAGTGACAGAATATACATCTTCAAAGAAAGATCATCAGGAAAAACCGGAAACAAAAATGGCATTATAACTGGCTACTACAAGAATAAGCAGGTTGTTCACCTGGAAGCCATCAAGGAAAGCAATTAAGTTCCTTCAGGACAAGCCCCCCCTCTAAGACTGAAAGTCAAAGGGAACACATGTGCAGGCATGTGAGCTTGCTGGCGCCCATATTGGTCTACTGGTGAGTGGAAAAAGGGGAAAGGCAGCAATGAAGAAATGGGCTGAGGCCAACCATGTTTCACAGACGCCTGTGCACCTGGAGATGAGAGAGAGAAGAAGGACTGGTTGATCTAAAATATGGTGAGACCTAGGGACAACGGAACCTATGGATAATAACATAGCCACAGTGGTCTAGAGCTGAGAGTTACACATCCAGCTGATATGAAGTGAGACGGATCACACAAGAATATCTAAAGTTGCAGACAGTACCCATTTGATTTAGCCTTGATTGCTTAATAATCAGAACGCAACTAGAGGATGATTAAAAAAAAAAAAGAAGAAAAAGAACAAAACAAATCCTTACAAAGGAAACAAGGATAAATTGCTACAATTTGATGAATTTGACCTGTACTCATGGAGGTGGTAACTCTAAATGCCAACAGAGAGGGAAGGATCTTCACATCAAATATCAATGCTATCCCCTCTGTGCTCAAGGTAGATATGAATTGGCAACTTAAACATTGGCTACCTAAAATGAGGGGGCTACAAAGGCACAAAATGACTGGCTTACAAGATTTCCAGGGGTTGCTTAATTTAATTGTGTGTGGAGAAAGAAAGAGTCTCCACTGAATAGTTTTCATTTCATATCGATGGGTCTGGTTAAAAGAGATAGGGATAAGATTTTTATGATTTAATAATAAGTAATTGTTATCATGACTAATTGTGACTCTCACAATAGTAAAAGTAGAAGTTTTGTAACAAAGAGAGGGGAATGGTTAATCTTACAGTCCAGAAACAAAGGTCCTTAGGGTCATTAAGAGAGAAGAGCACAAGCGAAATGAGATATCTTATCCAGAGGATCAGGGACACCAGAGATAGAGGCAGAGATGGAGACATGGAGAGAGGGAGCAGCTGAGGACACTAGATTCATGGGAAGTGAGGCACTAAGAGAGGGCATCCAGTAGGCAGTTTTGCAGAATGTGCCCTTTGGTGGTGTAAATTATTATATATGCCTGAGTGTTAAAAAAAAAAAAAAAAGGGAAAGTGAATAAAGAGAAACATTGGTAACTGATGGAATATGGAGGGGATTATAATCATTGTAATGAAGCATGGTGTATGATTTGTTGAATGTAAAACTGATGATCTGCACTGTAAACTTTTACTCAATCCACAATAAAAACCTTAAATTAAAAAAAAAAAAAAAAGAATGAATGGGTACACAGGGTTGACAGAGATGGACAACTTAGACAGTGGCTACCCAAATGGTGGGGGTGGGGGTGCTACAAAGCCACAAAGTGACTGGCTTACAAGCTTTCAAGAGGGAGCCTAGTTTCAGAGGGTGTGAGGAAGGTAGGATCTCCACTGACTGGTTTCCAACCTGGCTGGCTGGAGCTGGCTGGATGGAGTTGGTGAAAGGACATAGGGATATGACTCTTGTGGTTCATAGTGAATAATTGCTATCAGGATTGATTGTGAATGTTGCAAATGTAAAGGTAGATGTTTTGTAACAAAAGGAGGGCAGTGGTTGATCTTATAGTACAGGAGAGGAGGACCCTGGGACCATCAAGGGAGAAGAGAGGAGTATGGTACTCTATCCAGAGAAGCAGCAACGTCAGGATGGAGGCAGAGACGATGATGTGGAGAGATGGAGCAGCTGTGAACTCTTGACTCAAGGAGGGAGACAGGCTGTGTGTTGATGGCTGTGGACAGGCTTGCAGGGTATATGTACCCTTTGGTTGTTTGAATGGTTATATATTCCTGAGTGCTTTGGTGTACATCTAAAAAAAAAAAAAGGAAAACAGAGGAAATGGGAGTAAATGCTGTTTAATGATGCTGCATGGAGGGGATTGTAATCATTACAATGATTACATACATACGAGAGTATGAGGGTAAAACTGATGTTCTCCCATGTAAACTATCACTCAACTCACAATAAAAAGTTTTTAAAAAAGAAAGTGAATTAGGAAGAGTGTAGAATAATTGATGCATTTGTACTATGGTGTTTTGTTGTTGCTGTTAAATGCCGTAGAGTCAGTTCCGACCCATGGCGACCCTCTAGAGGGTTTCCAAGGAGCGACTGGTGAGCTTGAACCACCAACCTTACAGTTCAAACTGACTTTGCAGTCTAGCACATTAACCCACAGTGCCACATAGGAGAATATAAAAAGCACAATGAACTGCCAAAAAAAAAACAAACAGATCTGTGTTGGAAGAAACTAGAAAGAACATTCCTTTGAAGCCAGACTTTGTTTCTCACACTTTGGACATGTTATAAGAAGGGACCTATCCCTATAGAAGGATACTATGTTTGATAAAGTTAAGGGTCAAGGAAAAAGAGGAAGTCCACCCCAAGGTGAATTAGCACAGTGGCAGGAGCAATGAGCTCAGATGTAGCATGGATTGTGAGGTCATGCAGGACTGGGCAGTTTTTCATTCTGTTGTGTATAGTTTGCTATGAGTATCGAACTATTGGTACCGATCCTATGACCCTTAAAAACAACAACAACAACAACAACAAGGAAAAGTACAGGTAGCATAGGAGATTACAAATTGGGCTCCTAAATTTGTCAGCAATTGGAATCTACCATTTACTCAGTGGGAGAATGATGAGACTTTCTGCTCTTGTAAATATTTATATATTTATATATTTGAATCAGAACTAACTCGTTGGCACACCTTCTAAATGGAGTATCTCACCTTTAGCACACTATTAAACAATATTATGTTACTCATAAGGTTTTCATTTGTTAGTTTTAGATTACAAGGTTCTTTCTCCCAGTCTAATAATTATTTGAGATATAATTAGTTATTTGTAGATTAAAAACTTGATTAATGCAAACTTTGAAAGTACAATCTATTACATTGCTTAGTAGAGTTTTGCCATTTGTTTGAGTGAAGTTGTGAATTGCATTGATATTCTGTTCCATGTGGTCTTATTTTTTGTAGGATTAGTATTTTTCCACAAAACTTGCATTATATTAAAATATGTATTATTTGATCAACCCCAGAGCAAATTATTTTAATTTCAATGCTAAATTTGCAATCTGCATTTATAATAACAATCACAATACTGAATAATTAATAATAAATAATAGAATACCTAAAATTAAAGTATAATTAAAATTAATTTTCTGAATTTCAATCTGAATAATCTGATCAAAATGATTGAATTTGGTATCTACTCAACATTTGCAGAGTTCTTGTGCTAATGGAAGCAAGATATTAATGACTAATTATGTAATTATCATTATGACCTAAGCAAATTTGAATTTGAAATGCACGAAACTGATATGAAGAACAATTATTTGAACTAACTAAAAATTCATGATTCTATAAGCATCCTATACTTGGAAGGGTTAAATTGTCATCTCCTGAAGTGTCTCTTGTATATTATTTATTAAGTTTTTAAATAGATACTAAACTTCGCCAGCAAATAGATGTCTTCTGATTTTCAAGTAAACAGTAATAGCTTTATAGTACTCAAAATTGATAACAAATGTCAAGGATTATGTTACCATTCCATAGTCATCATCAACCTTCTTTAACAATTAAAATGCAGTATATAATAATTTATTGCTTAAGTATAAACTAATTTCAAACAATAAATAGTTACAGATTTATACCACAAAATAAAATTTAAATCTCTTTAGCAGGTACATCCAGATTACTATCTTAATTACAGGATTTCTCAGTATCTATGTTTTGTACACATTCTTAAAATGTTTTATATGATTTGGTTACTTTCACATTGATGCTTACTGACTGGGTGCCTGGACAGGGTATGTATCTAATGGGTCATATATTAGCCTCTCAATAATTCTGGCATAAGCAACAGAGAGGAATTCTTCTTTCACACATGTTGATCAAGGAAAACTAACAATCTGGTCCATATGTTTCTAAGCACAGTTCATCTATTAAGAGTGTTTTAGAAGGTGGATTTTTAAAAAATTTTCTATAAAAAGGTCTGGAAGAGAAATGCAGTTTATCCCTACTTACCTTTCATCATTCAAAATTAATCATCCTTTAATATTAGAATATTAAGACCAAAGGAGAAATTTCAAGTACCAATATTGTTAGTGGTGGTGATTGTGACACAATGTGTCCACTTTTACTAGTTGTTGTTGTTAGGTGCCATCAAGTCGGTACTGACACATAGTGAATCTATACACAACAGAACAAAACACTCCCCAATCCTGGGCCAACCTCATAATGGTGGCCACACTTTAACTCATTGATGCTGCTATTTTACCAATCCATCTCACTGGGGGTCTTCCTCTTTTACTCTGACCCTCCACCGTACCAAACATGGTATCCTTCTCCAGTGACTGTTTCCTCCTGACAATATGTCTGAAGTATGCGAGACGAAGTTTGGCCATCTTCGCCTCCAATGAGCACTCTGGTTGCAGTTCCTCCAACATAGCTATGTTGGTATTCTTGCCAGGCCATGGCACTTTAAATAATCTCCTCCAACACCATAACTCAAAACATCAATTCTTCTATGGTCTTCCTTATTCACTGTCCAGCTTTTGGATGCATATAAGGTTATTGAAAATACCATGGCTTATGTCAGGTGCACGTTAGTCCTAAAGCTGACATCTTTGCTCTTCAACACTTTAAAGCTATCTTGTGCAGCAGATTTATTTAATGCAATGCATTGCTGGATTTCTTGACTGCTGCTCCCATGAGTGTTGATAGTTGATCCAAGAAGAATAAAGTCCTTGACAACTTCAATCTTTTCTCTGTTCATAAGAATGTTGTTGATTGGTCCAGTGGTGAGGATTTCCGTTTTCTTTACATTGTGGTGTAGTCCATACTGAAGACTGTGCTCTTTGATCTTCATCAGTAAATGTTTTAAGTCCTCCTCACTTTCAGCAAACAAGATTGTATCATCTGCATATCACAGGTTGTTAATGAGTCTTCCTCCAATCCTTATGCCATGTTTTTCTACATATAACCCAGCTTCTTGGATTATTTTCTCAGCTCTTGAAATTGATGAACATTAACCACTTTCTTTTGGTGAAGTGACTCTGTGTATTCCTTCCATCTTCTCTTGATGCTTTCTGTATCATTCAATAATTTGCTCAGAGAATCTTTCCATAGCAAAAGTCAAGGCTTGAATTTTTTCTTCAGTTTCCCCAGCTTGAGAAATGCTGAGCATGTTCTTCCTTTTTGGTTTCTAACTCCAGATTTTTGATGTAATATTTGACTTTATCTTTTGGAACTGACCTTTGAAATTTTCTGTTCAGCTCTTGTACCTCCTCATTTCTCCAATTTGCTTTAGCATCTCTACACTGAAAGCAAGTTTCAGGGTCTGTTCTGAAATCCATTTTGATCTTTTCCTTCTTTCTTGTCTTTGTAATGACTTTTTGCTTTCTTCCTGTACGATGTTCTTGATGTCATCATCCCACAACTCTTTTGGTCTTGGTCTTCAGCGTTTAATGTATCAAATCTGTTCTTCAGATGATCTCTACATTCAGGTGAGATATAGTCAAGGTCATATTTTGGCTTTTGTGGACTTGTTTTCACTTTCTTCAGCTTTAGTTTGAATTTGCATGTGAGCAATTGATGGTCTGTTCCAAAGTCTGCCCCTGGACTTGTTTTGACTGATGATATGGAGCTTTTCCATTGTCTCTTTCCACAGATGCAGTCAATTTGATTTCTATGTATTCCATCTGGTGAGGTCCATGTGTATTGTTGTCTCTTATGCTGTCTAAAGAAGTTATTTGAAATGAACAAATCATTGATTTTTCAGAATTCTATCGTGTGATCTCCAGCATCATTTCTATCACCAAGGCCATATTTTCCCACTACTGATCCTTCTTCTTTGCTCCTAACCTTTGAACTCTAATCACCAGTAATCATCAATGCATCTTGATTGCATGTTTTATCAATTTCAGATTGAAGAAGTTGGTAGAATTCATCTATTTCATCATAACTGGGTGCATAAACTTGAATAATTATGGTATTAACTGGTCTTGCCTGTAGGCACATGGGTATTATTCTATCACAGACAGCGTTGTAGCTCATGAATGATCTGGATATGTTCTTTTTGACAATGAATGCAATATAGTAACCCTGAAAATCTTTATGGGAACAGAATGTCTAATCTCTCTCCAGAGGAGCAGCTGCTAGATTCAAATGACTGACCTTGTGGTTTCACAACCTTTCTGACAATTCACTATGATACCATGGCTCCTTCATATACATTTGTTGTTAAATGCCATCAAGTTGGTTCTGATCCATAGCGACCCTGTATAGGGTTTCCAAGGAGTGACTGGTGAGCTTGAACCAGCAACCTTGTGGTTCAAACTGACTTTACAGTCCACCAAATTAACCCACATGGCGACACCAGGACTCCTAGAGGTCTACAAAACAAATTATGGCTCATTTAAATGTATTTTATATAATAATACTTCACTTTAAAATGAATAATAATCTAGAGTAATATCAAATCTCATGGAACACAAAGAAAACAATATTGAAGCCAGACTGATTCAGACAAAGCTGGGTCACCTGGTCACCCTGTGTTTTCACAGGGTTTCTAGAAAATGTTCATTTAAATATTAGTGAAATAGATTCATAGATCAGTATCTTAATCAAGAATTGAAAAGAAACTGTTCTAAAGTATTAATAAATATTCAAGATCATCAGCTTGCTATATCTGATATCCTTTCATATAAAAATATTATGATTATTTTGCATAAGAAAAAAAAAAACAATAACATTAGAAACAAACAAGCAGAAAAGCTATAGAAGCCGTTCATAAAGCAAGTCTTCATAGAATCATTACCTTCTTATCAGTCATCATAGGAACAAATTTATTTACCAGTGATCACATCCTCTCACATTTCAGACAGCATTTAGTCCTAAGATGGTTGATTATAACCTTTTCTCATATAACAAGATTCCAGAAGTTAGAACAAGATGGTTTCCCAGGACACTTCTCTCAACTCCTCTTTTTTGAAGGCATGCCAACCAAAATAAATAAATAAATAAGTAAGTAAATCACCATTAATTTAGTTCTTAGTGTTTGTCAGGTACTATGAGTATGTGCTAACTATATGCATGATCACATTTAACATTTTAAAAAGACTTTCGGAATCATACTTTTATTCAAAGAACATGTAGAAATGACAAGGTAGCTTACTTTTACAGCAACATCAGAATGAAGATTGCTTCCAATAGCTGAATAACAGTAGTAGTGGTGATGGTGGTAGTGGTTATGTGCTGTGGAGTCAGCTCCAACTCTTAGCAATCCTCTATAGGGTTTCCCAGACTTCAAGACTTTAAGGGAGCAGAAAGCCTCATCTTTCTCCCACGGAACTGCAGGTAGTTTCAAACTGCTGATCTTGAGTTTAGTACCCTGACTTGTAACCACTACGTTACCAGAGCTCCTTTGAGTAACAGTATTATAAGGCATTAAGCCTGGAACACTGAGACACCCATTGATCACTTTCACTTTGTATATATTCAGTGTATCATTATATGTGTCAACATTGAAGGTGAAATAAATGTGAAATCATTGATACTGATCCTAAGAAATATATTTTGTGTATCTACCTACAGAGTCTTCTCATTAATATTTTATAGAAATACTAAAAGGTACATACCTGGGTTTGATTAGATGTTTCTGTTTTATGGTGGAATCCCGGTGTAGTGCTGTAACTTAATGCACTGGACTGCAAGGTTAATATGAATCACAATTTTGTCGGTTCAAGCTCATCAGCCACTCCTTGGAAACCCTGTACAAGGTTGCTATGAGTTGGAACTGACTTGATGGCACTTAATAATAACAACATTTTTAGGGTCATCTGTCTAAATTATATGTTGTTGTTGTTGTTAAGTGCCATCAAGTCGGTTCCGACCCATAGCGACTCTGTACAGGATTTCCGAGGGTGTCAATCTTTACGGGAGTAGAAAGCCTCATCTTTCTCCCGCGGAGCGGCTGGTAGTTTCGAACTGCTGATCTTAAGGTTCGCAGCCCGATTCGTAACCACTATGCTACCAGAGCTCCTCTAAAATATATAGTGCTAATGAATATGAAGAGATTTTCCATAATATTCTCAACTATTAAATTTCCACAAGTGGAGAGGGCATTCAATTTTATAAACTTTGAAATCAGAATGCTTTTTGCTTTGGAAGGTAAAAACCCTTTTTATCATTAATCATTTAGGATTTGTCTCATTTTCTTTGGCAATGACATTCTGTGGAAACATGATATAGTTGTCAACACCAAAGAAATGATCAGAGGAAACACCTTATTCCTCCTCACATGAAAGGTTTAAAAATATCTTTTAAAACCAATCATTCTTGTGGTTTAGGTTTGCCAATTTCAATATGTCATTTGTAATCACTATTTTATCACTTTTCATAAGTCAAAGTTGTCAGTTTGATGTTTAAATGTGTTTTTTTTTTCTTATTTTTCAGTTGAAAAGTACTCAAAATTCACACAATAGTTGCTTCTGTCTGCACTAAGATTTAAAAATCTGTTCTATATTTTCTTTTTTATAGTTGAATATGAGCTAAAATATAGCACATAAATCTTAGAACCAAAATTTAGAGGTATTAGACATAATACAAAAGCATGCAATCTATATTATAACAGCTCACCACTAATTTATGCATAAAGCTTTTAACATCCTGTTGTTAAGTGTCATTAAGTCATTCTGAATCACAACAATCTTCCAAGGAACAACTGGTGGGTTTGAACTGTTCACCTTGTGGTTCAAACTGACCTAGTGGTCCAGTACTTATCCTACAATGTCACACCAGGACTCCAAACACTAGATTGTGAGGTATAGGAGCCTCTGGAATTAGAACCCAAGATGTCCTGTTTACTTGACAAGTGTTATATATATATCCCTTTGTCATAGAACATACATCTAGTATCAAGTAATTGCAGTGAAATCTGTGAGATCTGGAACTCGATGGTACTGCCTTGTTTTTCATATTTCTCAAGTTTTCTGCATTTGACAGGGTGAATTCTTATCACTTTTCCATCATTCTTTATTAAGAATCTAACTACATAAACACCAAGAACATGTTTTTTTGTTTTTGTTTTTGTTTTTATTTTATAGCACTGAAAGAGAAACAAAATCATGTTTTAAGGCTTTGTGTGCCTATTAAAATTATGTCCAGGTATGCACATAGACTATTTAAACAAAGATATGGATAATATTCTTTTTTTTAAAAAAATCCAATCCCAGCATTTTAATTTTGTATTATTTTTAATGAAATTATTCAAACAGATTACTAAATCCAAAGTTGTATCACAAAACACTTGGTCTCATTTAAAAACTTTCTTCAAAGCATATAAATAGCTGAAAGTTTGTGCTTGACTTAAAGGTTCAGGCTGTTCTAATGATATGTGATAGATGATATCTTTATATCTCTATCATTGTCATTTTTAGATTTCAAGACTACAACTTATTGCATAATTATATTGTCCACTTATAGGGAAATTAATTTATCAATATAAATATGAGTTGTGGCACTGACATTATATTTTGAAATACCATTATGGCTATCATTTAGTGCATCCTGTATCTATAGGTTGCTATCCAGCTAGATAGCTGTTTTGCTTTGTATAGTATTTTCACTAAAAAAAGAAACCACAGTTCCTTTTTTATTTGTTTGTTTGTTACTTTTTATTGTGAACTGGGTAAAGGTTTACAAAGCAGATCAGGTTTTCATTTAGCAATTCATACATGTTGTATTTCATCTCATTAATTGAAATCCCCACAATGTAACATAATTTATTCCACTTTGTCCCTGTATATCCTGTTTCCATTCTTCCATCTGGAGTCCTAGTGTTGCACTGTGGAATAAGCATGAGATTGTAAAGTTCAGTATTTATCCTACAGTGCCACATCAGTACTCCTTTTACAGTTGTGGTCCCATACAATATTAGCCCTTTTGTGATTGACTAAACCCACCAGCTACTCCCTGGAAACACTATACAGGGTCTTTATGAGTTGGAACTGACTCAATAATACTTAACAACTAGAATTTCACCCAGAATAATATCCTCCAGGTTCATCCCTATTATGAGGAGTTGGACAGAGTTGTTGTTGTTCAATATTATGTAACACTCCATCATGTGTGTGTACCAAAGTTTGCTTATTCATTCTTTCATTTGTGGGCATTTAGGCTATCTCCATATTTTGCTATTGTGAACATGAGTGTGCATATATATATTCATGTCATTGTTCTTATTTCTTGAGGATATATACCAAGTACAGAGATGGCTGGGTCACACAGAATTTCTCTTCCAAAATTTTTGAGGAAGTGTCATACTGGTTTCTACAGTGGTTGAACCATTTTGCAATCTCATCTGCAATACAGCTCCTGGAATAGCTGAGTGTCTTGATCCAGAAAACAATGGCTTTCTGGATTCCCTGCAAATTCCCCAGCTGTAAACACCCATGGTGGTCAGGTTTCAGATGAGATTCCAAACAAAGACAGACTAGGAAGAAAGAGTGACAAACTACTTCTGAATCACTAGTCACTGAAAACTCTATGAATAGCACAGAAGCACTGCTAGATATAGGACCAGACGGTGGGAAGGCACTAAGAATGCGACTGGGGAAAAAAATGCATCTTCAAAGTAGAGTTGACCATGATGACATGAATATAGTTAAGCTCTGGTAGAAAAGCTCACAGAACCTTCATTTGCTGATGAGCCACAAATAAAAATGAAGAGAAACACCTGTAAAAATCCATTGAAAATTGGAACATGGAATGTACGTAGTATGAATCTGGGAAAATTGGAAGTTGTAAAAATTAAAGGGAATGCATAAACATCAATATCTTAGGCATTAGTGAGCTGAAATGGACTGCTATTGGCCATTTTGAATCTGACAACCACATGATTTACTATGCAGGGAATGAAAAATTGAAGAGAAATGGTGTTGCATTCATCATCAAAAAGAGCATATCCAGATCAATCATGAGGTACAATGCTATAAGTGATAGGATA
>NW_006408584.1:6533118-6533742 GCF_000296735.1 Chrysochloris asiatica
GGCTAAGCTTCATCTCTCATACTTTGGACATATTGTCCAGAGGGAACAGTCGCTGGAGAAGGATGTCATGCTGGGTAAGGTGGAGGGTCAGAGAATAAGAGGAAGACCCCTAAAAAGATGGATTGGCCAGGTGGCATCATTGATGGCGTCAAGTGTGGCAGCGGTAGTGAGGTTGGCCCAGGATCGGACATTGTTTGTTTTTGCTGTGCATGGGGTCACTATGAGTCGGTTTTGACTCGATGACACCTGACAACAACAACAAACACTCCTATCCTCCAAACATACCTTTATATTTGTTTCAGAATTCCAACACCATCTCGTGAGCCCTCTTGGCCTGGTGTTCCGTGTTGTTGTTGACCGAACTCCTCACTACACGTCTACCGGATCCGCCATCGTGAAGGTGCAAGGCCTGGGAGCTTTCATCTTAGGAGAGAATATCTTGATTGTATCAGGATTGAGAGTATCAGGGGAGAACATCTTGATTGTATCTTGATTATATCAGGAATGTATCAAGATTGACATAGAAATTTAAAGTGACAGTATCAACATAAAACCAAATGGCCACCAATCGTCTGTCGTTCTGTGGTGGCTTGAGTTGCTGTGATTCTGAGGGCTATGCCACCG
>NW_006408584.1:6536997-6543790 GCF_000296735.1 Chrysochloris asiatica
GTGTGCAACAAGGTTGTGTTCTTTCACCATGCTTATTCAACTTGTATGCCGAGCAAATAATATGAGACGCTGGGTTCTATGAAGAAAAACGTGGTGTCAGGATTGGAGGAAGACTCATTAACAGTCTGCGATATGCAAATGATACAACCTTGCTTGCTGAACGTGAAGGGTACTTGAAACATTTACTGATGAAGATCAAAGAGCACAGTCTTCGGTATGGATTACATCTCAATATCAGGAAAACAAAAATCCTCACCACTGAACCAGTAAAGAACATTCTTGTCAGCAGAGAAGAGATTGAAGTTGTCAAGAACTTCATTCTTCTTGGATCAACTATCAACACTCGCGGAAGCAGCAGTCAAGAGATCAGACGACGTATTGCAGTTGGCAAACCTGCTGCACAGGTACTTTTTCAATTGTTGAAGAGCAGAGATGTCAGCTTGAGGACTAAGGTGTCCCTGACCCAAGCTATGGTATTTTCAATAGCCTCATATTGATGTGAATGCTAGGCAGTGAATAAGGATGATTGTAGAAGAATTGATGCCTTTGAGTTGCGGTGTTGGAGGAGAATACTGAAAGTGCCATGGACTGTCAAAAGAACCAATAGATCTTTTTGGAAGAAGTGCAGACAGAGTGCTCCATGGAGGCCAAGATGGCTAAGCTTTACCTCTTGTACTTTGGACATATTGTCAGGAGGGAACAGTACCTGAGAAGGATATCATGCTGGGTAACATGGAGGGTCAGAGAAAAAGAGGAAGACCTCCAATGAGATGGATCATCCAGGTGGCATCGCTGATGGCATCACGTGTGGCAGCAGTAGTGAGGTTGGCCCAGGATCGGACATTGTTTCGTCCTGCTGTGCATGGGGTCACTATGAGTCTATTCCGACTCGATGGCATCTAACAACAACAACATCTGCAATACAAGAGGGTTCCAGCCTCTCCACACCCTCATGAGCAACATTTGCTGCTTTCTATTTTTTAGAACTTTCCTGCTAATGCTGGGGTGAGATGATAATTCATTCTTGTTTTATTTTGCGTCTCTCGAATGGGTAATGTTCATGAACATTTATTCTTGTATTTGTGGGATTTCTAAATGGCTTCTTTTTGACTTTCTATATCCTGTCTTTTTCTAGTTGAGGTGTTGAAATTTTCTGAACATTTTAGAGATTGTCTCTTGTTTTATATACCATCGCAAAAAAAAAAAAAAAAAAAAAAATTTTTTCATTCTGTGGATTCTTTTGACTCTTTTAGTAAAATCTTTTGATGTATCAAAGGAGATACCAGTAATCCATTTTTCCTTCTGCTCTTTGTGTGTTTTCAGATGCTTACCATAATTATGAAAATCACATTTTTGAAGCAATAACTCCCAGACGTTTACCCTAATATGTTAGCTAATGCTGTTATCCAGAGGTTGTATGACCAACACGGTGCATGTTGGAAAAATATATTTAGTATTGGATAGAGGAAATGACAGACAACGAGTATAGCAAAAGAATTGCTTTAGTTTATTTTTCATGCTATTGTTGATATTATTTAAAAGCTTTTTGTAAATTACTCCCATCATTCAAGCATTTTAAATTTCATCTCCATTTAATGATATCTGATTAAATTTCAACATACTGGAAGGACCATGGTTTCCTACCATTTCCAAATACCCATGCTTTCTCAAATTTACTATCTAGAAAAGTGGTTAAGAGGATGTAAAGCCTCTTTTTGGCAAGTACTTTTCCCTCTTTGTTTTCAGTATCTACTAGGCATTGCCCTGTAAAATAAAGCAGTCTTAACAGCATTTGTAAAGTTTTAAAATCATATCTATTTATGACATCTTTTAAATTTGTAAAACAGTTTTGAGCAATGTCTTTATGAACCCCTTTTGACTCCCCACAAGTTAATTGCAAAATTGTTTTAGTTTTTATTTTTTTTTTGCTTTCTGACTCTTTGAAGCCACCCAGTGGTCGCTAAATTCCAAGTTTCAAAAGTTTAATAATTTCATTTGCTTTACTCAAAGGATAGCTTTCTTAATTGGGGCAATTTTTGGTGGTTACTTGAAAAAAATAACTCAACAATAGATTTGTTGATAACTGAATAATTTCCATCCCTCCTTTTCTTGATATATAAACTGGCACTTTTCATATAACTATCAATTATTTAATAATTTTCCTTTGTAACTGAATTACTGAAGGAATAAACTTTATTTTAAATAGAAACTAAGAAGAAAATGTGTTCTGAAAAAATAATGAATTTATGATCCTTTCTTATTGGAAATGTGAATATCTAAAATATAAAATGAAAACTATCAATGTCTTATGTGAAAAATTAGTACACTTAACTAGAATATTTATGAAAAATGAACACTTGAGAAGAATATTTTTGCATTTACACACACATAAATACATTAAGTGTGGAATTGCTTTTTTATTTGGGGGAGACATTTTGAAGGAAATAATTTCAAGAAAATCAAAAGATTGATTTCAAAAATTGTAATAATATATCAAAACTGCAAATAATTGAAGCACGAACTAAAAATTAAGGACAAGGAGAAGAGTAAAACCTCTCAAAACAAGGAAAAAAGTGCTCTTTGCTAGATATTAATGTAAATAAAATAACATATTAATATTATTTTACTTTTTTCCAAACATATGGATGTTGCTCTTCACTTAAAAAAATTATAAGCAAAAAAATTAAAACAAGAACAGCAACAGAAAATGAACAGAAATTACAAAAAATGTAAAAATAAGCATACTCAGAAAACAGCAGTGTATGTATTCACATATAACAATGCAAAAGGAAGTGAAACATTGAGCCTTCATCTTTGACTTTTGTACTTCTTGGAATTATTTTCAGCTTTTACATCTGTACTTCCTTGCATTTCTATTTCAATACCAGTGATTTTCTGATTCAATAATGTCCCATGGGTTCTGACTTTCAGAGAATATTTATGAGGCTGAAGTAATCATTTTAATGGAAATTATTTGAGTTTTCTTTATCTGTAAGCTTTTCACTTTATACAGATTCTTTCATTTTCAAGTTATACAGTATAACTTAATATTTTGCCACATCTTCTATTATATACATATTTAATACCTCAATAAGTAACTCATCATAAAAATTTAGTTGTCTACGAGTGCACCTTTGGAGACCAAGATGGCCAAACCTCATCTCTCATGCTTCAGATATATTGTCAGGAGGGACCAGTCGCTGGAGGAGGATATAATGTTTGATAAGGTGGAGGGTCAGAGAAAAAGAGGAAGACCCCAATTAGATGGATTGGCCAAATGGCAGCATCAATGGACTCAAGCATGGCAACAGTAGTAAGGTTGGCCCAGGATATAGCAGTGTTTCGTTCTGCTGTGCATAAGGTTGTTATGAGTTTGTACCGACTCAATGGCACCTAACAACAACAACAATAACTTCTGACTAAAGCCTGCTGGAACCAAAGGGGTGGGGTCAGAGCTAATGGAGCAAAACTATCTTTCCAGTTGACCTGGAAAGTGAAATTGATGCCCATGGCAGAGGGAACTCCACCCAGAATCCTGAGAGTCAGTATCCAGTCTGAAAGGAAGGGCCATTGATCACATGATCCTGGAGAACAGAGGATTATTTTCAAGCCTTGAAATCTAATGACCTTTGCTGAGATTTGGCCTTGCATGGTGACAGTGAATTCGTCTTTCACTCCAATTTTTTTTCAATTAAAATAGAGTTGTCTATGTTTGCTGCACTATTGTAGTTTGGAAGCAGGTGACTTGTAATTTGCTTTTCACAGGTTAAACTGATAGAGAAGAAATCTGCCTTTGAGTAGAGATTTGTGATCATTATGAGTCTGAGTCAGAAGTAACTCTAGTACTTAAAAACAACAAAAGTAATTTTTTCATTTTTTTAAAGAGTCAAGTTCTGAACTTTTTTTTAAATTCAAGCAAAGTGAATTAAGCAGACAGACTAAAAAGTAATTATGTTAAAATTACATGATAAATAAAGCAAAGTCTGGGCTTCAAGGGTGAAGTAGTAACATATATAAACATACTGATTACTAATTAAGAAATATCTTTGTGGTTACATCAGAAGGGGGAAATAAATTCCTTCTTTTTTATTGTCTAAGAAGACCTCACCTAATGCATATCATTGAATGAGTAGATAGGCATTAAAGAGTAGGAAGCATAATTCAAATCATAAGCAAAGGCATAGAAGCATGTCTACATAAGATCAATCCAAACAATAGTCTTCAGGTTTTTGTTGTGCTTACATAGAAACAAATGAGACAAAGGAGAAAAAAAATCATTTGAAAGACAGATGCAGATTTTCTTAAGTGAGTATTGACAAGTCCTTGTCTTTTTTTTTTTTCTGTGAACATGAGATCATTGTTATAAATATGTTTTTAAGGATAATTTTGATGTGAAAGAAATTTGTAAAGACAAAACACATGAAGACAATCAAGAAAATTGCTTACATCCTGAATAAAAACAGGAAATTACATCAGCCAATAGGATAATCAATCATATATAATGCTACAGCAATAAAAATGCTAAACAGAACATACCAAAGTACATACTTTTTTCAAGATTATGAATTTTATAAAATGTGTACACAGGGTATTGGGGAAAAAAGAAGAGCCAATATTTTCACCATGACAATGAGAAGAATCAGAAAGCTCTATGATGAAATTTTCATGTAAGAAAAAGACTTAAAAATCGGACTTACTGCCACGGAAAACAAACAAACAAAAAAACAAACAAACAAAAAAAAACAAGAATGAAGAGGGAATGAAAATAAACATCAAATTTACAAATGAGATCGTATAAGATAAAATTTTATGCTGATCACATACTCTTTCAGCTTTTTAACCTGTCTGAAAAGATTGGTCTAATTTGCTCTTACAATTACTCCCACATTTGTCTTCTGGTAATTAGACATTTGCTGTTATTTTATTTGGAAAGTCAAATTTAATGCATGCTATAAAGCAATTACCTCTAAGGATTGACAGGCTAAGATCTTAATCACTAAAAGGTTTACAGCCACTGATTTCCTTTATGCTCTTTGTTAAGACAAGAGTTTGGTTCCTTAGACTTCAATGTTGTTAGCAGTGGAGTCTTTGACAGCTTGTAAGAGTGCTAATTAAACTAATTATAACTAGATTCACTTGTCTTGGCACACAAATGCATCAAAGAATTAATCGTGTTCTTGAAAGATGGATACTCTGATTCTTCATGCAATAGCATATGTATTTTGTCATCATTTCATGTGTTATTCTTTTTCTTCTAGAATATTTCTTAGTACAATCCCCCAGGAACTTAAAAAAATATATATCAACGTTAAATTCTATTTCAAATTAATTTGAATTAAATAATTCAAATTTATATCAGAAATTGTGGGGATGAGGCATGGGCAGTGGTATGTTTGACAACTACACCAGATGATACTGATGTGCAGTGAGGATAGAGAACAAAAGAAAAGAGGCAGTAAACATAGCTTTTTAAAACATGATATGTTTTGGAGTTAGATTGCCAGAGTTCAAATATAAATTTTCGCATATATGATCTCTATGACTCTAAACGCATTGCTTGCATTTTCTATGCCACAAGTATGTTCTTGTATTTAAAAGTACCTGGTATATTGCTGGGTCTCAGTGAACTGAGCAAGTATTGCAACTGTTCAAAAACAAAACAAAACACCACTCATCTGTCAGTTTGTTATAATGTGGTGACTTGTGTGTTCTGTGATGCTGAACACTATGCCACTGAAATTATAAATAACAGCAGGGCCACCCATGTTGGATAGGTTTCAGTAGAGCTTTCTACTGGCAGATGAGGAAACAAGATAGGCAAATCACTTCTGAATAGTTAGCCTTGGAAACTTTACTAATTACTGCTGAACATTGTCAGATGAAAGTGCTGTAAAATGTGTTCCTCAAGTTGGAAGATACTAAAAATGTGACCAAGTCATTCAATATTTTGTACAAAAAAATCCTTCAATATTGTAACCTGAGGCTTGAATTTTTTTTCAGCTATTCAGCTTGAGTAAACCCTGTACAGGGTCACTATGAGTCAAAACCAACTCCACAGCACACAACAACAACAACAACATTCAGCTTGAGAAATGCTGAGAATTTTCTTCCTTTTGGATTTTCTAAATCAAGGTCATTGAGTATTTCATTATAACAGTTCCCTTTGCCTTTTCAAACTGCCATTTTAAATCTATTAAGCACTTTCACTTGCTCATTTTTTTTCCATCTTTTTTAGCTACTCTATGTTCAAGAGTAAGTTTGAGTATTTTCTGATATACATTTTTTTTTCTTCCTTTCTTTTCTATTTTTGGATGACCTTTCACTTTTTCCATGTATTATGTTCTTGATGTCATCCCATAGCTAGTCTGGTCTTTGATAATTGGTATTCAATTAGGCAAATCTAGCATTTCAGTTTAATCATATCTAATTAGTCAAGTCACATTGCTTGCTGGAAGCAAAGAGGTCTTGAAGTAATTAATGATGAATATTAAAGACTTGCACTTCATTGTAAAGAACATGAAAATTCAAACAATTGGATCAATAAATAATATTATGATAAACAGAGGAAAGACTGAAGTTGTCAAATATTTCATTTTGCTTAGATCTCCATTCAACTCTCATAGAAGCAGAAGTCTTGAAATTAAATGACATATCGCTTTGGGTAAATCTGCTTCAAAATACTTCTCTAAAATGTTCTAGAGTGTAAAGTCCGTTTGAATACCAAGGTGAGCTGCATCCTAGCCATGATATTTTTATTCACCTTTTTTGCCTGTGAAAGTTGGACAATGACTAA
>NW_006408584.1:6577371-6577964 GCF_000296735.1 Chrysochloris asiatica
ATAATAATAATAACAAACTGAGAGAACTTCTGGTTTGGGAGCAGGAGAAGCAGAGATAGGCAGGAGAGGCTCCTCCCCGGAGGCATGGAAAACTAGAGCAGGTGCTTTGCCAGAACAGTTTCGGTGCTTAGGAAATAATAAAGTGGGGGGTGTCAGTTTTGGCACCCACCAGTGGAGAAATCTGACTGGAGAGAATACACAGTGATTTATGAATTAATCAGAAGGCTGCCTGCGGACCTCTGAACCTGGGCTGAGATAAGAGGGTGGGGCCACAGCCAGGCTGATACAGCACTGAAGCCATGGAGTGGCATCTGGAAAAAGAGGCGTGACAGCTTTTTTCAATTTTCTTTCTTCCTTTCCCCTGTTGCCCAGCCTGGACACCTTCAGGCAGGTAGAAGCACACCCCTAAAAGGGTACAGCATTATGTCCACAGGGTACCATTTTCACACAGTGCAAAGAAGAAATCCGTGTAAGCCACAGTGGTCCCACAAGATAATCCTATGGCTGCTTCTTATGACTTCTGACTCTGTGACTTAGCCTTAAAGTTGACCTGGGAAGGACCTTTTATTCCTGCCTTACCTAACAAGAGACAG
>NW_006408584.1:6581629-6589912 GCF_000296735.1 Chrysochloris asiatica
AACACCTGCTACAGTTACTCTAAGTTGAGGAATAAGAAGAGTGAAAAGGGAAGCCCATCTCCTGGTCACATGTATCTGGAGGCAATCAGAAAGCATAATAAAACATCAATATACATTCATCTAATTATTGATGTCACAGCTAACTATTGAAGATGCTCAAGAAACAGCTGACCATATCGGCACATGTCTAGAAACAAGATAGAATGACTGAGACAAAAGGTGATTTTCCTATATAGATAATTAAAGCCTTCATTTTAAACAAATTAAATCAAAACAACAACAACAAAAAAAGCATACATACTTTAGCCAAGAAAATTATATCAATAACTAAGGAAACAAGAGTATTATTGTGTTCTTATATTTAGAACAGTTTGACTAAGATTCAGAAGATGCCTTAGATTTCCAGGACATATATTTTCCCTGATACAGTCTGCTTAGAATTACAGTAGAGGACAAATTCTTTCCCAGAACCAGGAGAGCTTGAAAGTATTAAAAATTCAAAACATGGTAAATTTTGAAAATGAAATCTGAAACAGCACCCATGTCTTGATGACCCATAAATATTTGTTAATCTATATTTCCAATTTTTGAATGAAAGGGAAATTTGGGGATGCAAGTGTCAATTTAAACATTGTAAACTACAATCTATACACTAAGTCTTCACAGCACCCTCTTAGTAAGGTCAAAAAATAATGATATAATGCATATATGTTGTTGTTGTTGTTGTTGTTAAGTGCTGTCAAGTCAATTCTGACCCATAGCGACCCTGTATAGGGTTTCCAAGGAGTGACTGGTGAGCTTGAACCACCAACCTTGCAGTTCAAATGACTTTGCAGTCTGATGCATTAGCCCACAGCACCACACCAGGACTCCTGTATATTACCTTGAAATTATAGTACTATATATTTTCAGAGTACAAACCTGTCTGAATCATACAGCATCCTTGTGAGATAGGCAAGCATTATTGGCTCATTATCGAGGAAAAGATGTTTCACTGATGTAAAGTGACTTGCCAGAAGTCATAGAGCATTAGAAATGAAAGTCTTTGATTCTCAGTAATGTGCTCAAAATCAACTAGCAGTAGAATCAAGAGAGTAGTTGTGCAACTTTACTGTATTCTTCATTGTGTTTATAGCTAATGACATTTGTAGAGCATTTTATTAAGCAGTAATACTGAGAAGTAAAGTAATATAAAAAAATGGGGTATATCTGAGAGAAAAATAGAAGTGCTCTGCAGCACATGAAGTATTCCAAGAACACTTGAAGAACACAGGTTGGATTTAAATGTTGTTGATGTTCGGTGCTGTCAAGTTGATTCCTACTCATAGCAACTTTATGCACAGCAGAATGAAACACTGCTTAGTCCTGTGACATTCTCACAATTGTTATGCTTGAGCCCATTGCTGCTGCTACTGTGCCAAGCCAGCACACTGGAGGGCTTCCTATTTTTTTTGCTGACCCTCCACTATACCATGCATAATGTCCTTCTCTATGAACTAGTTCATCATGATAATATGTCCGAAGTATGAGATCAGAAATCTAACTATCCTTGTTTCTAGGGTGCATTCTGGCTACATTTCTTGCAACATGTATTTGTTTGTTTTTCTGGCATTCCATGGTACTTTCAATATTCTTCTTCAATATTATAACTCAAACACATCAATTATTATATGGTCTTATTTACCCATTATGCAACTTTCACATCAAAAAAGGATACTGAAATTTTTTTGTTGTTGTGAGATGCAGGACTAACTTTCCTCTTTGGCATGAGAAAATCCAGTTATTTCAACACCATTTATTAAAGAGACTAATCTTCCGCTGTATGATGAATAATTAATTTATAACTCCTGTAAAAGATTTAATGACCACGTATGTGTGCATTTAACACTGGGAATTTAAGTCTATCCCATTGTTCTATATTTTTATCATTATCCCAGTACCAGATTGTTTTAATTATGTCCTTTCTACTATATTTTGAGATTAGAGAGTGATAGTTTTCCTACACTGTTTTTTCTTTTTCAAGATTTAAAATTCAGAATCTACTCCTGAACAACAGTTTATTAGAAATTATATTGAAAGCACAATGAACAAGACAAAAGAGATAACGGGGATCTCATTAAAACTTGTACATCAAAATTTTTGCACATCAAAGGATTTTACCAGAAAAGTGAAGAAATACCAACAGATCTGGGAAAACAGTTTTAAAATCACTAATTGGATAATGGTTTAATATCTATAATATTGGGGGGATTTAAAAGCTCATGGAAAAGTGGAATTAAAATATCACAGTGGTGGAAGGTCACATGACGATGGACTAGACAGTAAAGATATGCAGACCCTCTATAGCAAACATGGAAAACCAAATCAAACGAATGCAGATGATAGCCCTGGAACCCTGAGCTTCAGATGAAGGGATAAAGAAGTGGACTGAATGCTTGTTAAGAGAGGAAAGGTGAACTGGTGACAACAAAAAAGAGACTGGTGACTTGTGACTGCTGACCACATGCAGTACAGCCATCTTAAACTTTTGTAAATTGCTTCAGAGAGAAGACAATATATTAGCATTGCAGAAACCTGTCATGCGACTCACAAAGATAAAAGTGTGAGTTTTTTCTTGTTATCCACACTCGCCTGGTGTCTAGAGACCACCTGCATACACCTCTACACATGTATACCCTCAGTGAAGCTCCCATTTGCTTTCCCAGTGGTTGGAGTTGCATGGAGATGAGTATCACAATGTGAGCCCGACCAAAGTAAGTGGGGAGCTATCCACATCAGCTCTGGTGTCTGGATTCAGGTAAGGCCTGCTCTAAATCTGCAAAGCCTGTCTTAGCCAGCCCTGGGCAAGCCCTACCCAGGAGAAGCAGTGTGGGGAGAATAAAAAAGGACATGTTATCTGTGTCAGCAGGTCAGGTGTGACTTGGCTATCTTGAAATATTGTGGGCAGCTGTGAATGCAAGAGGGCAGTTGGTAATTCATAGGCATATCATGGAAAGAAAGGTGCAAATTGTTTTTTTCTTGTACCCTAAATTACCCTGGTAACCAAAAGCATAACTAGCCCTTTCCTGCATACAACCCCAGCAAAGCTCAAGCTTTCCTGGCAGTTGGAGTTAGATCAAGGGAGTGGGAATCTAGCAGCACCAATCCTGGCACCTGGAATCAGGTGTGGCACGATCCATACATACAGAGCTGGTTCTGACCAGTCCTGGACTAGCAGGACTTATAGCTCTTGATTGCTCTTTGGACATGGTAAGAAATTTATTGAAATTTATGGAAAGATTCAGTGAACTGGCAGCTTGCAAGATTAATACACAAAAATCAGTTGGATTCCTATACAGTAATGAAGAAAGCTCTGAAAAGGAAACAATACCACTTATAACAGCCACCCAAAAGATGAAACACTTAGGAATAAATCTAACCACAGAAACAAAAATCCCTTACAAAGTAAACTACAAAACACCACTACAAGAAACTAAAAGAGACTTATAAAACTAGAAGAATATACCATGTTCATAGATGTTGATGTTAAGTGCCATCGAGTTGATTATAAATCATAGTAACATCATATAGAGTTTCCATAGAGCAGCTAGATCTTGTGGTTCAAACTAACCTTGCAATCCAGTGTATTAGGAAGAATTAATATTGTGAAAATGTCAAAACTGCTTAATAGGTAGACATGATATAGTCCCAATAAAAAATTAACAAAAGCAAAATCTACGTGAATTGGAGACATAAATGTAAAATCTAGAAAAGTAAACATTCAATGAAAAATTAGGACAAATTTAAGATCTCTGTTACATGGCATAAATACATTATCTCACATAACTAAAAGAAACAAAGAGTAAAAGAAAATAAAGATTATCTGGGACCTCCTAAAAATTAGACACTTAAGTGAAAAGATTCAGTGAACTGGCAGTTTGAAAGATCAATACAATACACAAAAATCAGTTGTTGGGTTGAATTATTTCCCCAAAAGAGTATAAAGAGGGCCCAAAGACTGGAATAAAAATTTTTCAAGGATATATCAGACAATAGATTAATCTCTAAAATCATTAAAAAACTGCAACAGCTCTAAAAATAAATAAATAAATAAAATAAATACCCAATTTTAAAAATGTACTAATGACATAAACAGACACTTGATCAAAGACTCCTAGCAGCCAACAATATATGAAAAGAATTCTCAAGTTCATTAGCTATTGTTGTTGCTGTTTTTAAGTACCATTGAGTTGATAATGACTCATAGTGATGCTATGGAAAACACTGCCTGGTCCTGAGGCAACCTCACAATTGTTGCTAAATTTGAGCCCACTGTTGATGCCACAGTGCCAATCCATTAAGTTAGGGTCTTCCTCCTTTTCTTGGAGCCTCCACTTTACCAAACACAATATCATTCCCCAGAGACTGGTTCCTCCTGACAAAAAGTCCAAATCATGAGAGATGAAGTCTGGCAATCATAGCTTCCAAGGAGCATTCTGGTTGTACTTCTTCCAATACAGATTTGTTGTTCTTTTGGCAATACATGGTACTTTCAATCTCTTCCTCGAATACCATAGCTCAAATGCATCAGTTCTTCCTCGGTCTTCCTCATTCACTGTCCAACTTTCACATGCATGAGGTTATTGAAAATACCATGGCTTGAGTCAGACACCACTTAGGCCTCAAAATATTGTCTTTGGTTTTGAATGCTTTAAAGGGATCTTGTGCAACAGATCCACCTAATGTAACACGTTGTTTGCTTTCTTAACTGCTGCTTGTGTGAGTATTGATGGTTGATCTGAGCAAAATGAAGTCTTTGGCAACTTCAATCTCTCCATTTATAAATGTTGTTTATTGACCAAGTGGTGATGATTTTTGTTTTCTGTACATTTAGATGCAACCCATAGCAAAAGCTGTAATCTTTATTATAAGTTTTCTTAGTTTTCAGCAAGTAAAGTTGTATCATCTGCATATCACAGGTTGCTAATGAGTCTTTCTCCAATCCTGATGCCACTTTTTCTTTAAATAATTCAGCTTCTCAGATTATGTGCTTAGCATACAGATTGACTAAGTATGGTGAAAGAATAACAACCCTAGCACACACCTTTCCTAATTTAAAATCATTCATTGTTCCCTTGTTCTGTATGAACAACTGTGTCTTGGTCTATGTACACGTTCTTCACGTGCCCAAGTTAGTATATTGGAATACTCATTATCCACAATGCTTTCCATAGCTTGTCATGATCCACACAATTGAAAGCCTTTGCACAGTCAATAAAGCACAGGTAAACATCTTTCTGGTATTCTCTACTTTCAGTGAAGATCCTTCTGACATCAACAATGAAATCCCTTTTTCCATATCCTCTTCTAAATCCAACTTGAACCTCTGACAGTTACTTTTAAAGGAACTACTACAGCTGTTTTTGAATTATCTTTAGCAAAAATTTACTTGCTTCTTAAATAAATAGTATTTTCCTACTTTCTTGTCTTCGTAATGGCCTTTTGCTTTTTTCCTGTATGATGTACTTGATGTCATCCTATGACTCTTCTGATCTTCGGTCTTTAGTGTTTAATGCATCAAATCCATTCTTCAGATGATCTCTAAATCCAGGTGGGATATGCTCAAGATAATAGACTTGTTTTAATTTTTTTCGGCTTCAGACTGAATTTGCATATGGTCTATTCCACAGTCTGTCCCTCGCTTTATTTTGGCTGACAATATGGAGTTTTTGTACTATCTCTTTCCACAGATGAATTCAATTTTATTTCTGTGTATTCTATCTTGTTAGGTTCATATGAATAGTCATCTTTTCTGTTGTTTAGAACAGGTATTTGCAATGAAGAATCAGTAGTATTGCAAAATAATATCATATGATCTCCATCATTGTATCTCTCACCAAAGTCGTATTTCCAAATACTGATACTTCCTCTTTGTTTGCAACCTTTGCATTCCAATCACCAGTAATGATCAATACATATTGATTACATGTTTGATCAATTTAAGACTGAAGAAGTTGGTAAACTACTTGAATTTCATCATCACTGGCTTTAGTCAGTGTTTGGTGTATAAATTTGAAATAGTGGTATTAACAGCTCTTTCTTGTAGGTGTATGAATATTATCATATCACAGACAGCATTGTACTTCAAGAAAGATCTTGATATGTTCTTTTTGATAGTGAATGTGATGCTGTTACTTTTCAACTTGTCATTCCTAGCATAGTAAATCATGTGATTAGCAGACTCAAAATGGCTAATATCAGTCCATTTCAGCTCACTAAATGTAGGATATCGATGTATATGCGTTTTGTTTTGACAATTTCCAATTTTCCTAAATTCCTACCTCATACATTTCATGTTCTGATCATTAATGGATATTTACAGCTGTTTGTCTTTATTTTGAGTTGTGCAAAATCAGAAAATGGAGGTCCCAAAAGCTTTAGTCCAACAACATCATCACAGTCAACTCTATTTGAGGAGGCAGCTCTTCCCCAATCATATTATAGTGCCTTCTAACCTGAGGGGCTCATCTCCCAGCACTATATCTGACAATATTTTGGTGACATTCATCATGTTTCAATATTCAATATTCTGGTGCTATCTTACAGTATTCCATTGCTACTCACAAGGTATCCAGTGACTAAATATTTGGAAGTAGTCCATCTCTACTTCCTATTCTGTTTCATTTGGAAGCTCATCTAAAACCTGTCCACCAAGGATGACTCAGCTAGTAACAATACTAGGCTCAAAATAATGGTCGAATAGCTTCCAAATCATAGCAACGTTCAAGCCACTATAGTATGGCAAACTGACAGACGAGTCTGTAAATCACTTTTTGTTGTTAAGTGCCTTTGAGTATGTTCTGACTCATAGCAAACCTGTATAGGGTTTTCTAGGAGAGGCTGGTGAGCTTGACCTTACTATTCAAACTTCCCTTGCAGGCCAGAACATTAACCTATAGTGCCACACTAGGACTTCCATTAGCCATTAGAGACACATGAATCAAGACAACAGTGAGATATTATCTCACACTAGCATTAGTAGAAAAGTTAAAAAACAAGAGTAGAAAATAACAACTGCTGGCAAGGATGTAGCCAGAGACTGTTTCCTTCCTATGTTGCTGGTGGGACTGTAAAATGGTCCAACCACTGTCAAAAATTATATGGCATTCTTCAGAACATTAGGAATAGAAGTACCACATGACCCAGCACTCTTTCTACTTAGCATATATCCATAATAAATAAGACTAGATCATGAATTGATATATGCACACCAATGTTCATTGCAGGGCTATGACAATAGCAGAAAGATGGAGACAACCTAAATGCCTCTCAATGGAGGAATGGTAAACAAACATTGGTATCTACAAATAATGTAATTCTTTCCAGTGCTGAGTCCTGGTGTGGCATTGTGGATTAATGTGCTCAACTCCAAGGTCAGTTTGAACCACAGGGTTGGCACTACAAGCTCACTAGCCACTCCTCAGAAGATGTTCCACAAATGCAGCATCAATGAGTTATCTCTTAGAGATGAACTAAAAGCTGTTGTGTTGTTGCTGTTAGGTACCATTTGTTGTTGTTGTTATGTGCCGTGGAGTCGGTTCCGACTCATAGCTACCCTGTACAGGGTTTCCGAGGCTATAAATCTTTACGGGAACAGAAAGCCTCATCTTTCTCCCTTGGAACAGCTGGTAGTTTTGAACTGCTGACCTTGAAGTTCGCAGCCCGATTCGTAACCACTATGCTACCAGAGCTCCTTTTAGTTAGTTCCAATTCATAGTAACCCCATGCACAGCAGAATGATACACTGTCCAAGATTGAATTGCAAAAGCCTTGAAGAATTCAACAAAATGCATAACTTCATTATATAACTTCCACAATGTAACATATATAAATAAAAAATGATGTCTATTAACTTAAAGTGAAAAACTGACTAAACATCAAATTAAGTAGAAATAGCTGATCCATTACCAGAGGAAATTGCAAATCAATAGAGTCAGATGAAGAGAAGACATAATATAAATAGACAATTAAACTAAAATAATTGCTAAAATCATTCTTTATATATATTCAAGAATATAGAGAAATAGTTGCAAAAGTAAAGAAGAAAATGGATTAGGTATTCGTTACATGTTAGTGCTATAACAAATTATCACAAACTTGGTGACTTATGCACAGCAGAATGAAACAGTGCCCAATCCTGGGCCAACCTCACTATTGTTGCCACACTTGATCCCATTGATGCTGCCACTTTGCCAATCCATCTCGCTGGAAGTCTTCCTATTTTTCTCTGACCCTCCACCCTAC
>NW_006408584.1:6590207-6591973 GCF_000296735.1 Chrysochloris asiatica
CAATACATCATTTTACTTCTTGACTGCTGCACCAATGAGCATTGATTGTGGATTCCAGAAAAATGAAGTCTTTGACATTTTCAATCTTTTATTCATTCATTATTTTCTTGTCTAATTGTAAGGATTTTTGTTTTCTTTGCATTGGGATGAAATCTATACTGAAGGCTGTCTTTTTTTTTTTTTTTTCTTCACTAAGTGTTTTAAGTTTGCTTGGCTTTCAGCAGGCAAACAGATATCTCTGCATATCGCAGGTTGTTAATGAGTCTTCTTTGAGTCTTGATGCCATGTTATTCTTCATATAATCAACTTTCTGGGATTATTTACTTAGCACAAAGATTGGATAAGTATCATAACAGGATACAACCCTGGCATACACGTTTCCTGATATTTATACATTCAATATTCTTGTGTTCTGTTCTAGCATCTCCTTCTTGGTCTATATACAGGTTCCTCATGAGCACAATTAAGTGTTTTGGAATACCCATTTTTCACAATGCTATCCATAGTATGTCATGATTCATGCATTAGATATTGCTAATGAAAACAGAGAAATTGACAGCATCATAATAAAACAAGTTGAAAATGGAACCTAAAAAATAAAGATTAAATTAAAATGAATAGAGCCAACAACAATGATAAAAGTTAAGAGTGCCTTAGTGAAATATTGGGCAGCAACAAGCAGTTTAACACAAGTTGTTGTTGAAGTCCTAGAAGTACAGGGTGTGAGTGAACCAAAACATGTTTGAAGAAATTAGGTTTTAAAAATATTGTGACTTTAGGAGAACAAACAAGATGGCAGATAGGATTAAGTGCAGTGAGAATCTCCGACAGCAACAACACAGAATACTGGCCCAAGAAGGCTCAGAAGATGGTCCTAGAACTCTGAACCACATATAAAGGAATATTTAGACAGTTAGAAGGATTAAAGCCAGTGGAATTTGTAGAAGAAGCAAGAAATCCAGTGCTTTCTATTCCATCTTGGGTGATACCAAATGGGAGAAAGATCAGAGTAGCCACGGACACCTGATGTAACCAGGGAGATGAAGATGTGGACATTCTTTTTTATTATCATTATTATCTGTTCATTGGTCTCTTGCTGTCTGTGCTCTTCCATTCTGGTAACCAGAGAGGATGACTTAGCAAGTGTACACCCCACTCCACCACCAAAGTGTCCTATTACACATGAGAACAGATCTTCTTAAAATTTAAAGTGACAGTTTCACTTAAAACCAAATGGCAATGCAAAATGACCACATCAGGCCCTGAACTGTTTATCACTAGGAAAAATGCCTGAATGGGGTTTGTAGAGTAGGACAGGAAGATTTAAAAATAAACAAATCAAAAATCAAATCCTGAGTTACATCATAATGGCCAACAGTGGCATCTTGAAATTTCTTGGGAAGAAGAGTGAAAGGGAAACCCATATCCTGAACACATCTCCCTGGAGGCAACCAGAAAGCATAAAAAAAATACCAAAACACACACCCATCTAAGTATTAAGGCCACAGCTAACTGCTGAATCTGCCCAAAAAACATAAACAGATAACTACGTAAACACATGTCCAGAAACAAGATAAAGTGACTGAGACAAATGAGTTGGAGGTAGAACTACACTCCATACTGGAATGAGGGCAGACTTTGGAAATGCCTGAGAAGTAATTCAGAAAAATATTATAAGATGTATCAAAACACTTTAAAATGGAGTTGAGAAAAATAAGGAAGAAGTCAGGAAAGCATTACACAAACAATAAAATAAGATAGATATA
>NW_006408584.1:6594093-6594615 GCF_000296735.1 Chrysochloris asiatica
GTACTGTGGTGGCTTGTGAGTTGCTGTGATTCTGAACGCTATGCCACCATTATTTTAAATAACCAGCAGGGTCACCTATGGTGGAAAGGTTTCTGCTGAGTTTCCAGACAAAGACAGACTATGAAGAAAGAGTGATGAACTACTTCCGAATTTTTAGTCACTGAAAACCATATGAATAGCAGAGAAACACTGTCAGACACAGTGCCGAAAAATGAGCCCAACAGGTTGGAAGGCACTCAAAATGTGACTGGGAAAAATATGGTTCCTCAAAGTGAAATTGACCCTGATAATGCAAATGGAGCAAAGCTTGTGGGAGAAAAGCCAGCAGGACCTTTATTTGCTGATGGGACAGAACTCGAAATGAAGAGAAACAGCTGTAAACATCCATTGAAAATCAGAATATGGAATGTATAAAATATGAATCTGAAAACATTAGAAGTTGTCAAAAATGAAATAGAATGCATAAACATCAATATTTTAGGCATTAGTGAGCTGAAATGGACTGGTATTGGCCATTTTGAA
>NW_006408584.1:6596604-6598568 GCF_000296735.1 Chrysochloris asiatica
TGGAACAATAAACAGCATTCTTATCAATGGAGAAAAGATTGAATTTGTCAAGGACTTCATTCTTCTTGGATCAACAGAGTTCAGCAGAGTTCTGCGACTATCCCCTGAACCTACTTGCTCTGGTATTCTCTGTTATTTTGATGGATAGCCTCACTGCACTTCTCCCTTATCCACCATCTGATGTAAGTTTTTTGTTTTTTTTTAATTCCATTTTAAAAAGTGGAAAACTTTCCATTGCTATTGATAGTTTTACAACAATTAAAAATGTACATGTGAAACGCAAACAGAGTAAATAAAAGCCAAAATAAATTCCTTTCGCTTTTTGTAAATAATAGAATGTTCATTTATAGGGCATTTCACTGGGTGTTAGTTTTTAAATGTAATCTGCCATACATTAATATTTTAATATCCGCAAGTTTGCCCTAAATTGAAATCTTGTCTTGTTTTTCTATTCCTAAAAATTATCATTTGTAGAAGGGCTATGCAACATTCTTAGACTAGTCCCTAGTGTTCAGTAAACAGAAAGTGTTATTATCTCTTTTGTCATTATCATGATTATCATCATTCCTCTGATAATTCATTGATCCCTCAGTTGCAATATAGACTTTCCTATTATATGCACCTGGTGTCCTCCATGTAATATCAAAAAGCAAATGCTTGCTTTTTCTTTTGGTACATAGTAAGTTTTATTATAATAAGTTCAATGTCTGTCTTATTTTTCCTTTTATTTCTTATGGATATATGAAATTTTCAAACATCTTATATCAAGCAGTGCATATTTTTACATGTCTCAAAACGTAATTCTGCTTTAAAATGATATAACAATTATAGTAAATGAACATAGAATTCTCTTAATACATTTGAGAATCAATCTGTCTTAATACATATATGTACATGCAGGTGTGTTTGTGTGCATCTGAGTTGATGTTGTAAATAAATTTCAAAGGCTGATTTTTTTGAGAAACAATATTTAATGACTGTGATCTATGAAGCATCTCACATGATGTTGGTAAAATCTGAATGTCTAAGGTTTTAGTTACCTATACTGTAGCAGAGGGTTTTATATGATGACTATAATGGCTTAAATAACCTTTTGGTTTTTCAAGTCATAAAAACACATTCTGTCTCTGCTAATATAAATTATACAAATTTACTGTGATTCTGTAGGACAACAATCTTTTCAGGTCACTCCACTCATAATTGCAACTAATTAAAATGTGCCAAAGAAAGGATAGAAATTTATCACTGCTCATTAAACCTGTAAAGACTGTGTTAATTAGGTGTCAGGCTCAGTAACTCACATAAATGTTTGCTGCCAGTATAATTTTAGAGAAAAAGAAAACCGAACCTCGGAATATTCTACCTAATAATCTGGAGTTGTTAAAATCTGTAGCTTTAGTGAGACAGTTTACAGCATTTTTGGTTTTGCTTGTAAAAATGTCATCATCAACCTTTATCCTAAACAAACAGAATATATTAGTGTGTTGTTTGTTGACCTTTACTGATTTAAGTTTACAATAACACACAAGATAGGTGTTTGAACAGCCAAGGCTTATAATTTTACCCAGTTTCCCTCAAGTAGATTCTGAGTCATGGTGACCCCATGTGTGTCAGAGAAGAATTGTGTGTCATAGGATTGTCAGTGACTGATTTTTTTTTTTTTTAAATATGTCACTACCTCTATTTTCAGAGGCACTTCTGGCTGAAATTGAACCTCCAATTGTTTGGGTACCAGCCAAGCATATAACTTTTGCACTACCCTTCAAGAGTTAATGCATTTAGAGAGAACAAAAAGATGGCGGATAGCGTGGAAGTGAAGTGAAGAACTCCACAAGCAACAACTGAGAATACCCGACCAAACAGACTCAGGGGATGGTCCCAGAACTCTGAACCACATATAAAGGAATATTTTGAAGGTTGGAAGGCTTACAGCTAGGGAATTTTTAGCTGAAGCAAGAAATTCA
>NW_006408584.1:6601618-6610965 GCF_000296735.1 Chrysochloris asiatica
AAAAAAAAAAAAGAGTTAATGTATTTAAACTCCATACCTTTCTTTACCATCACTCACCTGTCAGGTTGTTGTACTGTGGTGTACTGTGGACTGCTGTGATGTTGGAAGCTCTGCCACTGTTTTTTTAAATACCACCACGGTCTCCATCATGGACACATTTCAGCTGAACTTCCAGAGTAAGAGCAGAGTAGGAAGAAGACAGGCAGACAACTTCTGAATTGTTAACTAGTGAAAACGTTATAAATACAGAGGAACACTGTCTGATCTCCAGTGCCAGAAGATGAACCCCACAAGTTGGAATGCACTCAAAATATGACTAGGGAAGAGCTGCCTCCTCAAAGTAGAAATGATCTTAATAACATGGATGGAGCAAAGCTTTCAGGACCCTCATCTGCTAATGAGGAACAATTCAAAGGAAGAGGAAACAACTGCAAATATCCATTAATAATCAGAACATTGTATGAATCTAGGAAAATTGGAAGTAAGAAAAGAAAAACTGGAATGCACAAAGATCAATATCTTAGGCATTAGTGGGTTGAAAATTTTATTTGGACAGTCACATGTTATTGTATATCAATATGATGTGAACAACAGTTTAAAAAGGAATAACAAAACATTCATTGTCAAAAATAATGTTTCATGTTCTATTGTGAAATACAATATTTTCTGTAACAGGATACTATCCATATGTCATAAAGGAAAAGCAGCTAATACTACTATTGTTGAAATTTACCCATGAACCACTAACACCAATGATGATGAAAGTAAAGAATTCTACCAAGGACTTCAGTCATAAACTGATAAATTATACAATCAAGATTCATTGATAATTAATAGTGACTACATTGCAAAAGTTGGACAAATACTTAGAACTTATGGCCTTAATAATAGAAATGATTCTGGAAATCATGTGATACAATTTTGAAAAGATCAATGATTTATTCATTGAAAATACCTTTTTTTAAACAACATAAAAGGTGATATACATATGTCCATCACCAGATAGAATACATCGATTTCAAATTGATTGTATCTGTGGGGAACAACAGTGAAGAAAATCTATATCATCAGACAAAACTAGCCAAGGAGCTGACTGTAGAACACACTATCAATTGTTCATATGCAAATTTAGGTTGAAGCTGAAAAAATTAAAATAAGTCCATGAAATTCAAAATAAGACCTTAAATATATCAGATTTGAATTTATAGACCATCTTGAGAATGTATTTGTTGCATTAGACACTAATTACATGAAACCAGAAGAGTTATGGGAAAACATCAAGAGCATCATACAGGAAGAAAGCAAAAGGTCATTAAAAAGACAGGAAAGAAAGAAAAGACCAAAATGAGTGTCAGAAGAGACTCTAAATTTTGATCTCCAACATTGAAGTGTTAAAGCAAATGGAGAAAATGAGGAAGTAAAGGAATTGACCAATAAATCCAAAGGGCAGCTCTAAAAAACAAATAAAAATATTATAATGAAATATAGAAATACCTAGAGTTCAAAAACCAATAGGGAAGAACACACTAAGCATTTCTCAAACTGCAGGAAGTGAAGAAATAATTCAATCCTCATTTGTCATACTGAAGGATTCTATGGTGCTGTAGGATAATGCCCTGGGATTCAAGGCTGGTTGAACCACAAGGTTGTTAGTAAAAACTCACTAGCTACTTCTTTCAGGGTGACTATGAATCGGAACCAACTGGACATCACTTAACCACAATAATAGACAAAACATTGAATGATATAGGAATCATCAATAGAAGATGGAAGGAATACACAGAGTTATTTTACTAAAAAGAAATGGTCAATGGTCAATGGTCAACCATTTCAAGAGGTAGTATATAAACAAGAACAATGATACTGAATGAAAAACAAGGATCCAGGAATTGACAGAATACAAACCTAAATGTTGTAACAAACTGATGCAGTTCTGGCTGCACTCATGCATCTCTGTCAAGAAATTTGGAAGACAGCAATCTGATTAGAAGAGATCCATATTTATACCCAGCACAAAAGAAAGGTGACACAATGAAACGTGAAAGTCATAGAACAATATCATTAATACCACGTGTAATTAAGATTTTACTGAAAATAATTAAAACATGGTTGCAGCAGTACATCAGCAGGGAGCTAATGTACATATAAGAGGACATGGAATGGGTGATATCATTACTGATACAGGACAGATATTGTTATTGTGTATCACCCAGTCAGACTCATAGTGATCCTGCATAGGGTTTCCAAGACTATAAATCCTCATCTTTCTCATGCAAAGTGGCTGTGAGATTCAAACTGCTATCCTGGAAGTTAGCAGTCCAACAAGAAACTCACTACCCCATTATGGCTCAGTACTATATTTAGTTGTGCTTTACTGACTATGCAAAGGCACAAGATTGTGTGGATCATGACAAACTATGCATATCATTGTGAAGAGATACTTCTGCTCATGAGGAACCTGTGCACAGACTACGAAGCAGTCTCTAGAACAGAACAAGGGTATACACAATGTTTAAAATCAGTTAAGTTTTACACCAGGGTTGTATCTTTTCACCATACTTATTCAAATTGTATGCCATCAGGATGGAAGTAAGATTCATTAACTCCCTAGGATATGCAGATGAAACAACCTTGCTTGATGTAAGTGACGACAACTTATAATATTTACTGATGATGATCAAAGACTACAGACTTCAGTATGTATTGTATTTCAATAAACAGAAAAGGAAAGTCCTCACTACTGACTAATAAATAACATCATGATAAATTGGAGAAAGGTTGAAGTTGTCAAAGATTTCATTTTTCTTGGATCTATAATCAGTACACATGGAAGCAGCAGACAAGAAATCAAAGGATGCATGCAGTGCATTTGGAAAATGTGCTCCAAAAGGCCTCTTTGAAGTGTTCAAGAACATAAAGTCAATTTGAGGATTAAAGTGCACCCGATCCAACTCATGGTATTTTTGTTAGCCTCATGTGCATGTGAAAGGTAGAAAATGATTAAGGAAGACAATAGAAGAATTGGTTTATTTAAATTATGGTGTTGGTGAAGAATGCTAACCATACCACAGACTACTAGAAAGACAAGGAGCTCTGACAGCATAGTGGTTACTAGTCGGGCTGCCAATCTCAGGGTTAGCAGTTTGAAACTATCAGAGGCTCCACAGGAGAAAGATGAAGTGTTCTGCCCCTGTAAAGATTTACAGCCTTGTAAACCCTGTGCAGGATCACTATGAGTCGGAACCAACTCCTCAGTACTTAATAACAACAACAACTAGAAAGACAGACAACTCTATGTTAGAAGAAGTACAGTAAGAACATGTCTTAGAAGCAAGTATGGTAAGACTGTTCCTTGTACTTTGGACATGTCAGTGGGACCAGTACCTGAAAAATGACATTATAGTTGGTAAATTTGAAGGCCATCAAAAAAAGAGGAACATCTCCAATGAAATGGTTTGACACAGTGGCAGCAAATAATGGTTTCAGACTAATAATTGTGAGGATGATGCAGGACTAGGCAGTGTTTCATTCTCTATTCATAATAAGATTCATAATTACATGATGTTATGATGAGTCCTACTATGAGTCATAAGTGGTACTGGTAGCGTAGTGGTTACGAATCGGGCTGCAAACCTTAAGGTCAGCAGTTCGAAACTACCAGCCGCTCCGCGGGAGAAAGATGAGGCTTTCTACTCCCGTAAAGATTTACACCCTCGGAAACCCTGTACAGGGTCGCTATGGGTCGGAACTGACTCGACGGCACTTAACAACAACAGCAACTATGAGTCATAGCCACTTGATTACATCTAACGACAACCGTTCCTTAAATTAAGATAATTATTTTAGTGTCATCATATTTAGAGAAATTAGTGTTCACTTGTTTATTTTTGAGGAATAAATTTTTCTTATGCATCAACTATCTACATTTATATACCTTAATTTACAGACCTTAATTATTTTATAATGAACGTACTTTGTATGAATACGAGTATAAAAGAAGCAGAGAAGAAATGAATGAGTATTGAGATTAATAGATAATGTTGTTGTTAAGTGCCTTTGAGTCTGTTCCCACTCATAATGACCTTTTCCAAGGAATATATGGGTTTGAACTGCCAAACTTGTGGTTAGCAGCCCAGTGCTTATCCTACAGTGCCATACGAGGACTCCAATAAGATGATGGTGTGTAAAATTTAATAAGGACTCCTTCCTTCACTTACAGTAAGTGATGGAAAAAGTGACCACATGCATATAGACCACATGCAGAGAAGAACTTTGAAACTGTGTATGTTTCAGAATGGAAGCAGTATGAAACAGAGATCTTTGAAATATTTAGCATTGCAATGTCTAATTTCTTAGATCCAGTTGTCTCACTAGTCCCTTTGCCTGTCTTCACCTTAGTCTTGCACTGTATAGGAGATTAGGTATTCATTTATTATTAATCCAATAATAATCTTAATAGCAAACTATTTGTGTAATAGTTTTATTTAATTTCAGTTTCGAAAGGTGACTTTGAGTTATAGTTTTGATGTCATCAAAACCATTGGCATCATCAACTCCTCCTAATATAATTAAATAATATTTTTGTTTTGTCAGAATCTCCCATAATATAGTAACAGGGGAATAGGTGTAATCATCTCCCTAAAATAAATTAGATGAATGCATTCAATTACTCTTCCACAATGTAATCAGATATGATGTTCTCAAGTCATCCATAATGGTTTAATCAATGTTATTGAGATATAGTCACTTCCCTTATTGTGATCAGAGTTACTGTATTTCTATTATTTCACATAACTTAACCACTGGTGATGTGATATAAAAATCTGTTATAAAGTGATCAGACGTGCACTGATGGGATGATCTCTCAGAGTATAATCAGAAGTGATGTGATATAATCATTCCCCCAAAATGAACAGAAATGATGTGTCCTAATTGACTTTCATAATTTAATCAAACATAATCAATAAGTTTTGATGTGATGTAATCATCTCCTGTAATGCAATATTGACTTGTTACTAGAAACTCACATAACGTATTGTGTGTTTCTGTGGTGCAATTAGTTCTCTCAATTTAAAAAGTGGTTACTTAATGTAGCCCTTCCCTACAATGCATTCATATGTGATGTAATGTTTTCATTAGCTGAAATGCAATTAGTGTTGATTTGATGTGATTATTCAACATAACTGAATCAATGTTTAAGTATTATAATTAACTTTCATATTATAATTACTTGTAACATGATCCTTTATTTATCTATTTTGTTTGATGGTATGAGTAGTGCTATCCTGAATTCTTTCTTGTTTTCCTCTGCGTTTCTGTCAATCATTGGTATGTACCTAAATAACATACTCTTGAATTATTTTCCAGGTAGTTTCATAGCCTTTTTTCTAGCAAAAATATTTTCTATTTCTGCTTCTTGGTCACTTGTTTAAGGCACTCTGTCCTTTTGTTCATGTGAACATGACTTTTCTGCTGGTTTCAATACATTGTGATGTTGTTGTCTTTTATTAAGTTATTAATTGTATTTTGATATATTCTTAGGCATTCATCAATTTCCTCCCCTCCTGTTTGGTGTGATCAGGATATGAGCTTGTGTACTTTCTCTGTTTGTATGTAGGTCAGTTTAGAATGGATTTGGCAGATGTTGTTTGTTGCCATTGATCCAGTGTATAGAAACTGGTATTGGCTCTTGCCAAAATTGTTGGGTTCTAAAGGGTACAGTTGTGGAAGGTTATATGGCTGCAGTTGCTTTCTTCAATCAGGTGAGGTAAGGTAAAGAAGACAAAACACACACAAGAGATAAGGAAAACAAACACAAAATAGTAAAGAATAAAATGCAGAAGAAAGATGGCAACAACTATTAAAAGTGTACAAAACAAAGACAGAGAGTGGTAAAGAAAAATAAAAGAGAGAAAAGAAAAAACATAGCAAGTTAACAGAAAAAAAAAAAAAACATCTAGGCATAAGTAGGGAAAGGAGTGAGTAAAAAGATAAGAGATCAGAGATTAGTAGCAAAATTAATTAGATAAACAGGAATTAAAAATAAAATAAAATATTTTTTAAAAATAAAAGGAAAGAAAGAAGCATCAGTGGTAGGGAAAGAGAAGAAGAAAAACATGAAAGGGAAGATAGGAACGAAAGCAAGAGAGATAAAGGCAAGGGAGAAAGAATAAAGAAACAAAAACTATAAAAGGAAAAATATATATATTGGGAAGGTGCCAGTTCCAGATAGGAGATAATTTTAGCATATCGTGCTAGTCGCAGGCCTCACATTGTGGGTGGATATGGAACGAGACAGTAACACTCAACACCAGATGGAGTTTCTGTAGCCTAGTTGCACTGGGCACTCTATCTGAAAGTAGTTCATGCATATACCAAACCATCTGGGGTATCAGGGTATTTCCATTCCAGAGGGAGAGGTTCCACTAGTCTAGGGCTGACAAGAACCAGCTCTGGATGTAGCATAAAGCAAAAGGTGTTAGTTTCCCGCACATGCCAGTGGAAAAATCATGGTATAAAGGAAAATACAGTGATTTAGGAATTGCTCAAGACACGGGACTCCCTCTGTGGCCACCTCACCAGGGTGGAGTTCAAAGGGCAGGGCTACAGCCAGACAAGCAAAGGGAACCTGTGTTAAAAACAATGCAGGGACATTTGCAAAAGGAGGTGCAGAGGGATTCTATACATTTTTAATAAAAGAAAAAAAAAAGAAGATCCAAATAACACACACACAAAAAATATGACTGACATCACAACAGAATTTATGGAAATAAAAGATAACAAAATAACACTAAGAAGAATTATACTTCAATAAATTTGTCAATCTAGCAGTAATAGATACATTTTTAGAAAAGCATCACCTACCTAAACTAACACAGAGTGAAATAGAAAACTTGATCAGATCAACAACAAATGAAGAAATTGATGAAGTAATTAAAAATCTCTCCCCCAACTCCAAAAAAAACAAAACAAAAACCAGTTAGCTTTACTGATGAATTCTACCTGACATTCAAAGAAGATAATACTAGTTTTACCAAATCATTTTATGAAGCAAGCATAACCCTCATACCCAAATCAGGCATATACATCACTAAAAAAAAAAAAAAAAAATGTAGACCAATATGCCTCATGATCATAGATGCAAAAATTCTCAACAATATCCTAACCTATAGGATTCAGCCACATAATAAAAAAATAATACATCATGACCAAATGTGATTCAATCCAGGGTGAAAGCATATTCCAAAATTTGGAAAAAAAACAAAACAAAACAAAAAACACGAATGCAATCTCCCAGATAAGTAAAACAAATAAAAATAGCCACATGATCATAACAAATGATACAGAGAAGACATTTGGGAAAACATAGCATCCATTCCTGATAAAAACATTCAACAAAGTAGGAACTAAAAGGGAATTTCGCAAAATAATTAGAGCACATATGCAAATCCAAAAATCAACATTATTCTCAATGGTGAGAAACTGAAAGCACTCCTTTTGTGAACAGGAACCAGGCAAGAACGTCCTTTTTTACCACTCCTATTTAATATTGTGTCTTAGCCAGCGCTCTAAAGCAAGGAAGGAAAATTAAATGCATCCAAATAGTCAAAGACGTAAAACATTCTCTATGATGATATGATTTTGTATATAGAAAATCCCAAAGACTCAAGAAGAAAATCATTGGACCTCATTGAAAGATTCAGCAATGTGGCAGGGTAAAATGTCATTATACAAAATTCAGTTGGATTCCTATGCTAATAAACACAGTTTTGCAAAGGAAATTGAAAAAACAACACAATTTACAATACCTACCCAAATGATTAAATACTTAGGAATAATCTAACCAGAGAAACAAAATACCTCTACAAAGAAAACTATAAAACACTACTACACACACACACACACACAAAAAACAAAAAACAACAAAAAAATACAAAAACAAAAAAAAGACTTACAAAAATAGAAAAATATGCCATGCTCACAAATAGGAAGATTTAACATTGTGAAAATTTCAACAATACCTGTACTCATGGTTGGCACTGTAAGATCAGCACTGGACTGCGAACGACAGTTTTGGCTGCTCAAACCCACCAGCTGCTCATAGGCCACCCTATACGGAGTCGCTATGAGTCAGAACTGACTCAATGACACTTAGCAACCAAAATACTAAGCAATCTATAGATATAACGTGATCCCATTCCAGATTCTAACATCATTCTTTTAAAAGATGGGAAAATGATCATTAACTTTATATGGAAAGAAACCTCAGATAAGAAAAGCACTGCTTTAGAAGAATAGCAAAGTTGGAGGCCTCTCACTCCCTGATCTGAAAATTTACTATACAGCCACAGTGGTCAAAACACATTGATACTGGTACAATGAAAGATACATTGATTGTTGCAACAGAATTCAGAACTCAGAAATAAATCCATACATACCCAGTCAACTGATCTTTTATAAAGGGCCAAAACACATGACAGGAAGAAGATATAGTCTCTTAAATGCATGGGGCTAGCAAAACTGGAAATCCAGTTGCAGAAAAATGAAACAAGACCCATGTATTACATTATATACAAAGACAAACTGATCGTGGATTGTAAACATAAATGTAAAACCTTTAATGATAAAGATTATCAATGACATATGGACAAACTTATGGGCTCTAAAACATGCCATAAATATGCTATCAAGAAGATTGGAGAGAGGCGGGGCTTGATGGTGGATAGAGCAGAGAGACAGTGAAATTCGTGTCAGCAATACTGCAGAATACCAGGTGAAGTGGGTTCAGGGCAGAGCTCCAAAACTCTGAAGCACATAGGTAGGAATATTTATAAAGTTTGAAGGCTTACAGCTAGTGGAAATTATAGTGGAAGTAAGAAATACCATACTTTTGAATCTGCTGGACTTGGTAGCCCAGAGCCAACAACTTAGGTAAGACCAAACGGCACGACCAAGCAGGGGAGCAGACCCACCACAGAATAACGCTGCAGAAACCTTGAAGCAAAGGTGGACAGTACACTTTGTCGGTTTTCTTTGTTCTGATTTATTAATATTTTGTTTGGTATGTGTTCATTGGCCTCTCACTGTTTGCGCAACTCCATTCTGGTGACTAGAGGGGATGCCTGAGCGAGTGGATTCCCCCACCCCCACCATTGGCGGGTTCTGCCACATATGTGCACAGATACTCTCAGCCCAAGAGCCGACCCTGAACTGTTTTTCAATAGGGAAAAGACCAGAACAAGGGGTGTGGAGAGGGAAAGAGAGTTTAAAAACAAAACAGGCCAAAAATTTAATTAAATTAAATCCTGACGTACAGCATAATAACCAACAGTGGCATTTTGAAATTT
>NW_006408584.1:6611314-6615436 GCF_000296735.1 Chrysochloris asiatica
GAAATTTCCTGGGAAAGATACTCTGAATTAAGCAATAAGAAGAGTGAAAAGGGAAGCCCACATCCTGATCACATCTATCTGGAGGCAATCAGAAAGCATAAAAAAATACCAAAACCCACATTTAATTAAGTATTTAGGCCACAGATAAACACTAAACATGTCCAATAAGCAAAAGCAGATGACCATATCAGCACATGTCCAGAAACAAGATAAAATGTCTGGGACAAATGACCTAAAGGTAGACCTGGAAGACATTCTGGAAATGCCTGAGAAGGGATTCAGAAAAATGATTATAATGTTTCAAATATGCTATAAAGCATTACTAAACTCACAAAAACAGCAAAAGACAAAATAGATGATTGGGATCTCCTGAAAATTAGACAATTATGCATAGCAAGAGATTTTGCCAAAAGAAGGAAAACAGAGACAATAGACTGGGAAAACATTTTTCACAATAATATATCAAACAAAGGACTAATCTCTAAAATTTCTAGAAAATGACATCTCTACAAGAAAAAGAGAAATAACCCAATTAAAAAATTGGCACAGGACATGAACAGACACTTCACCAAAGAAGACATTCAGGTAACCAACAAAGATATGAAGAAATTTTCATTATCATTAGCCATTAGAGAGATCCAAATAAAAACAACAATGAAATATTATCTCACATCAGCATTAATAGCAAAGTTAAAAAAATATTAAAAACAACAATTGCTGGCCAGGGTATGGAGAGATTGAGACATTCCCATATGGCTGGTAGGACTGTTAATAGTTCAGTCACTGTGGAAAACAGTGTGACACATCTCCAGAATATTGGAATAGAAACACAGTATTCCCTAGCCTTCTGTCCACTTGGTATATGCCTACAAGAAATAAGAGCAAAGACCAGAATATATATACACACACTCATGTTCATTGTAGCACTATTCACAACACTCATGTTCATTATAGCACTATTCACAATAGCAAAAACATGACGTAGCCTAAATATCCATCAATGGAAGAGTGGAAAAAAAATCTTGGTACATACACACAATGAAATACTATACAATGTTGAAGAAAAACGATGAATCTGCGATAAACCTCATAACCAAGGATATTATGCTGAGTGAAATAAGTCAATTGTAAAATGACAAATATTGTATGAGACTACTGATGTCAATCCTCAAAAAAAGGTTTTCAGAATAAAGGAAACATTCTTTGCTATTTATCAGAGTTGGGAAGAAAGAAAGAGTAAATCACTTACTAGAGGGTATTGTTGTTTGGTGCCACCGAATCAGTAACAACTCATAGCGACCCTATACACAACAGAACGAAACACTGCTGGGTCCTTGGCCAACCTCACAATTGTTGCCACACTTGATACCATTGATGTTGCCACTTTGCCAATCTATCTCACTGGGGGTTTTCTCTTTTTCTCTGACCCTCCACCTTACCAAACATGATATCTTTCTCCAGCAACTGGTCTCTCCTGACAATATGTCTAAAGTATGAGAGATGAAGTTGGCCATCTTGGCCTCCAAGGAGCACTCTGACTGCACTTCTTCAACATAGAGCTCTTTGTTCTTTTGCCAGCCCATGATACTTTCAATATTCTCCTCCAACACCATAACTCAAAAGCATCAATTCTTCTACGGTCTTCCTTATTCACTGTCCATCTTTAGCATGCAGATGAAGTTATTAAAAATACTATGGCTTGGATCAGACACACCTTATTCCTTAAGCTGACATCTTTGCTCTTCAACACTTTAAATAGGTCTTGTACAGCAGATTTGCCTAATACAATATGTCATTTGATTTCTTGACTGCTGCTTCCATGAGTGTTGATGGTTGATCCAAGAAGAACGAAATCTTTGACGTCAATCTTTTCTCTGTTGATAAGAAGGTTGTTTATTGGTCCAGTGGTGAGGGTAGATACATGTTAACTTGGGTAATGGGAGGGCAATTTACAAGAAGGGGGAATGCAATAGCAAGAAGAGGCAAGTTGGCAGTAGAATGATGAAGACAGCTGAAGGAACAGGAAGGTATGCAAGGGCTAAAGGGGATAGAAATAAATAGTGATATATACATAACCTTAGAACAATAGTGTTCTGTGTGTAGAATCATAGAGACTCAGGCTGAATGGGTATATATATATACTTCAAAACTACCAGGTGTTCCATGGGAGAAAGATGAGGCTTTCTGCTCCCATAAAGATTTACAGCCTTGGAAACCCTGTACAGGGTCACTATGAGCCGGAACCGACTCCACAGCACATAACAACAATTATATATTTATATATATCTCCAATAAATTTATAAGAATTTCAAAGGGGATATTTGTACATGGATAACCACAGGGAGGAAATGAGACAACTGTTTTTGCATGGAGCAGATTTCAATCATTGAGATGAAACAAAGCATATGATTTATTAAACGTTAAAAAAAAGTGATCTTGTTGGTAAACCTTCACTCAATTCATAAGAATAATCATAATATATAAGCAATTCAATTGTTGACCAAACCCCTCCTCACACACATTCAAATGCACTACTGTTGTTGTTAAGTGTCTTTGAGTTAATTTCAGCCCATAGTAACCATATATAGGGTTTCCGAGGAGCAAAAACTCTTCATGTCTTTCAGTTGTACTTTAAACAAAACTCTAAACACAGCATAAGAGATGACACATGATCTGCCCTTTGATAATTTTAATTTCCTATGAGATGGATTGGCCAAGTGGCAGCATCGATGGACTCAAGTGGGGCAACAGTAGTGAGGTTGGCCCAGGATCAGGCAGTGTTTCTTTCTGCTGTGCATAAGATTGCTATGAGTCGGTACCGACTCAATGGCACCTAACAGCAACAACCTGTACATATATTAATTTTGGGTTTTCACAGTTTTACTCCAAAGTGTTTGCAAGGTTCAGTGAGCTTAAAAACATATGTTCACCTGTGCAACATACACTCCTCTAAAGAAATAATGTTTTTGTTAAGTGCCAACAAATCAGTTCAAACTCACAGAGACTGTGTATATGGTCTACGAGGAGTGGTTGGTAAATTTGAGCAACAAACTGACCTTGACGTTGATTGCTTATCCTATAGCACCACACCAAATAATAATAGTTCTTATCATATCAGTAACTTCACAGTGTGAGCTTTCCCAATCAACTATTTTTTTAAAAAAATATTTAGATAAATATTGCTTTTTATTAACCTTTTTAAATTTAGAGTGTAATGTTATTGTTAAGTCACAACAAGTCAATTATGAATAATAACTATGCTGTCTTTGCTTTCCAAGGAGTTTAGGAGTCCAATACTTACCCTAAAGCATTAGACATCCTTAATCTATGCCAGGAAATATGAAGACAACTACATGACAAATTGATTGGAAGAGATCCATATTTGTGTGCATTACAAAGAAAGATGAATCAATGGAATGGGGCAATCATTGAACAACATCATTAATATTACATGAAAGTAACATAGTGCTGAAGATAATTCAAAATGGTTCTAACAATACAAGGTTAGGGAACTATCAGAAACGTAGGAGTATTCAGAAGAGGATGTGGAATGTGGGATATCTTTGGTAACGTCAGATGAATCTTGCCTCAAAACAGAGAATACAGGAAATATGTTTATTTTTGCTTTATTCACCATGCGTGTATCATCACAAACTGGGTAACATGCAAAGAATGGGTATTCCAGATCACTTACTTGTGATGAAGAGGAATCTGTACATTGACCAAGACACAGTCTTTAGAACAAGGGAATGCTGAGTAGATTAAACCAGGAAATGTGCACACCAGAGTTGTATCCATTCCCTACATGATGAGCAAACAATCCTAGAAGCTGGATTATGTGAAGAAAACCGTGGCACCAGAAGTATGAATCATTAGCAACCTGTGATATGCAGATGATCTAACTTACTTGCTGGAAGTGAAGAGGACTTAAACACTTACTGATTAAGATCAAAGACTTCAACCTTCAGTATGGATTGCACATCAATGTCAAGAAACAAAAATGAAGAAAAGATTGAAATTTCCAAAGACTTCATTTTGCTTGCATCCACAATCAGGACTCACAGATATGGCAGTCAAGAAATCAAATGACATACTGTATTAGATAAATCTGCTTCAAAAGAC
>NW_006408584.1:6615901-6616901 GCF_000296735.1 Chrysochloris asiatica
AGTGTTTCATTCTATTGTACATAATATCAATATAAGTTGGAACTCAATCTATGACACCTAACAACAAGAACATATATCTTTGTGAAATGTCTGTTCAGTCTTTTTAATTTTTTCAATTTTATTTGTTCTTTGAATATTTTATTTAGCTTGTAGATTTTTCTCATCATTTTCTCAATTGTGTCATTTCAATTTGCTAAACAGCAGGTTTTGCATGATAAAATTAGATTTACTAGTTTGTCATTTATGATGCTAGCTGTCAGTGGACAGATTCAGGATGCCAAAATACTTACCTAGTTTCCTTCTAGGTATTTTATAGCTTTATTACTTATGCTTAATTCAGTGTATCCTCTCAAAATAATATACCTACAATGAGAGAAACAGATTATTTGTTTAAATCTACATCCTTGTTCAGTAGTATCATTAAGATGTTACCTGTAAGCTTTATAAGCCATCTTAATAAAATAGAGTCACATCATTTATTTCCCACATGCACAGATATTTTCTTGTGTCTGATCAAAAACAATTATTGAATTCTGTTACATGATATTTTGGCATATATAGAAATGATCAGTCATTTAATGTGTTGCATTGCATTGATTATATTCCAAAACTAATTGTGTGACACTGAAACAAGCTCTTATGAATATGATAAGCACACATTCACACATTCACACATATGCTCCTTTTACCCAATCCTGGAATCTAATTTGCTTTATTATATTTTTTCATGTCTATATTCATGAATGTTAACTGTCTGAAATTTTGTTTTCTTAAAATAACTTTATCTGCTTCGTTATTTGAGTGCTGATGTGGGCAGTAAGACAAGCATTGGACTGGTAACAGCAAGGTCAGTGGTTCAAACCAACTTGGTGCTCTGTGGAAATATTATACAGGGTTTCTATGAGTCAGAACTGACTCAATGACACTTAACAACAGTAAAAACTTCATTATTAAGATTAATTGAACTAAAAATGAAGTTAATCAAACATTAAAAAAAAAA
>NW_006408584.1:6618602-6626897 GCF_000296735.1 Chrysochloris asiatica
CAGTGTTTCTCAAGCTGAGGGAATTGAAGGAAAATTTCAAACCTTGACCTTCAGTATTGAAGGACTCTATGGGCAAAATAGTGAATGATGCAGAAAGTATCAAAAGAAGATGGAAGGAATACACAGAGTTACTGTACCAAAAAGATATGGCTGATGTTCTACCTTTTCAAGAGGTAGAATTTAATCAAGAGTCAATAATACTCAAGGAAAAATTCCAAGATGCACAAGACATTTTCAAAGAACAAGGCACAGGATATTGATGGAACACAAATTGAAATATTTCAACAGACCGTTGTGGCACTGAAAGCTCTCACCTATGCCAAGAAATTTGGAAAACAACTACCTGGATAAATGACTGGATGAGATATGTATTTGTGCACATTCCAAAGACAGGTGACCCAACAGACTGTGACTATCAGTCAGTATCATTGAAAACCTAAACAAGTAAATATTTAAATATGATAATGAAAGAATGGCTGAAACCATACATTGAGAGAACATCCAGAGAGTCAAGTCAGATTCAGAAGAACATGTGGAACAGGGATATCATTACTGATGTCAGAAGAATCTTGGCTGAAATCAGAGAATACCAGAAAGATGATGTTTACCTGTACTTTATTGACTACACAAAGACTTTCAATTGTGTGCATCATAACTAGCTATGGGCAACATTGTGAAATATGAGTATTGTGGAGTACTTAATTGTGCTCATGAGGAACCTGTGCATAGATCAAGAAGCACAGGTTTCTCAGGAACATGATTGAACTAAACAAGGAAACACCGAATGGTTTAAAATTAAGAAAGTTGTGTGCCAGGGTTTTATTCTTTCTCCATACCTTATAAAGTCTGTATGCTGAACAAATAACCTGAGAAACTATGAAGAAAAACATGGCATCAAAATTGGAGGAAGACTCATTAACATCTTGATATATGCAGATGATACAAATTTACTTGCTGAAAGTGAAGATGACTTAAAATACTTACTGATGAAGATCAAAGACCACAGACTTTGGTATGGGTTGCATTTCAATGTAAATAAAACAAAACTCCTCACCAATGTACCAATAAACAACATTCATATAAATGAAGAAAAAAATTGAAGTTGGCAAAGACTTCATTTTGCTCAGATAATCCATCAACACTCAGTGAAGCAGAAGTCAAGAAATCAACAGACATATTGCATTGGGAAAATCTGCTGCACAAGAACTCTTTAAAGTGTTGAAGAACAAAGATGTCAGTTTGAGGACTAAGGTGTGTCTGACTCAAGCCATGGTATTTTCAATAACCTCATAAGCATGTGAAAGTTGGACAGTGAATAAGGAAGACCAAGGAAGAATTGATGCATTTGAATTATGGTGTTGGAGGAGAATATTGAAAGTACTATGGACTGCCAAAAGAACAAATAGATCACTGTTGGAAGAAGTACAGCTACACTGCTCCTTGGAAGCTAGGATGGCCAGGCTTCATCTCTTATGCTTTAGACATATTGTAAGAAGGTACCAGCCACTGGAGATGAATATCATGTTTTTCAAAGTGGAGGGTTGGCAAAAGAGTATAGACCCCCAATTAGAGGGATTGACACAGTGGCAGCAATAATAGGCTCAGATGTAGCAATGATTGTGAGGTTGGCCCAGCACTGAACCATGTTTCATTATGTTGTGCATAAGATCAATATGAGTCAGTACCAACCTGAATGCACCTAACAACAATACTCATACAAGAAAAACACTAACAATACATTTGAAAATTTGGCACAAGACATGAACAGACATTTCACCAAAGAAGACATCCATGCAGCCAACAAATATATGAGGAAATGTTCATGATCATTGACTATTAAAGAAATGCAAACTGAAACAACAATGACATACCATCTCACACCAGAATTAACAGTGAAGTTCAAAAAAATACATCAAATCTGGTGAGGTTATGAAGAGACTGGGATCAACCTACATTGCTGGTAGGACTACAAAATTGTATAACCACTCTGGAAAACAGTATGGAGCTTCCTCTGGAAGTTGAAAATAGAAATATCTTATGCCCCAACAATCCCTCTACTTGGTATATATCCACAAGAAATAGAAACCAGATTATGGGTAAATACATACACACCCCTGTATGTCACAACGCTATTCAGAATAGCAAAAAGTTGGAGACATACTAAGTGACCATCAGTTGAAGAATGAATAAAAAACTGCAAAACAACTCATAATATGGATGAACTTGGAGAACATTGTGCTAAGTGAAATTTGTCAATCACAAAAGGACAAATATTATATGAGGACATTATTGCAAAAGTTTACCACAAGGTTTTCATAGTAAAAGAATCATTCTTTGATAGTTACCAGAGGCAGGAGAGAGCAGAGAGTAATTAACTGACTAGATGGTAGATACATGTTAGCTCTGGTGACAGGGAGGGCAATATACAAGGAGTGGAAGGGCAATACATAAGAAGAGGCAGATAAGCCATGAAGATAGGGAAAGACTTAAGGAAATATGAATGAGCTAAATGGGATAGAGGTAAATAATGATTTGTATACAAACTTGAAACAACAGTGTACTGTAAATAGATGCCTGGATCAAGATATAAGTTGAGTGGGTAAAGGAGGGGGGAAATATGTTTATATACTTGACTGTCTTGATGATATTTGTTTCTTCTGCCTAATATTGTAAAATAGACATTTATATGGGATAGAAATAAATATTGGGAATTATGATGACTGAAAGCTTGTAAGTTTGCCATCAGCCTATCTGTCACTGATTGGATTTGATAAAAGGGCGAATACAATTTGCCCAGGGAAATAGGCTTCTTGTTAAACCTTTGTAGAGTATGGGGTCTTAGGTGGAAATTTGAGCTCCACTCAAAACTTTCTGAGGTATACATTCCCACTTTAAAAGACATGCACACTAACCCAGAAGTGCTGGGAGAACAGAAAATCCTTATTGGGGAAAAAAAGACGTGTAGAAATAAAACAGACTATTTGCCTGTTTGAATATCAACCACACTGTTTGCTTTGGAGGGCTCAAGGAAAGAAAAGTTAGTTCATCCAGGGAAAAACCCCATCTAGGACTGAAACTCAAAGGGAAGGCATGAGAAATATTATATGCTTGCCAATGACCATCTGGGTCCATTTGTGAGTGGAAGTGGGGGAAATGCAGCAATGAAGCAATGGGCTGAGTTTGGTCAGGTTCCATTGGCATCCATTAACCATGAGAAGAGGAAGGAAGGGCTGGCTGGTCTGAAGTTGAGAAAGATGTGTGAACTCCTCAGTCCACGGGCACTGACTTAGCCCCTGGGGGCTAGAGCTGAGTAAGGAGGGGCTAGCTGGCCTGAAATTCAGAGAGGTGTGTGTGAACTCCAAAACTAGAAGCTAGAACCCTTTTGACCTACCTTGAATAGCTAGTTGACCAGAACTTGAACGAAGGAAGATAAAGGTGCTTGATACTGTGTAAATTGCTACAATTTGATGAACTAGACTTTTGGCTATGAATGCAGTAACTCACAATTCCAACTAGAATGGAAGGATTCTTCATATCAAGGAACAATTTTATTTCCTCAGTGTACTGGGTTGATAGGGACAAGAAATTTAGCATTGGCTCTCAAAAATGGGGGAGCTACAAAGGCATGAAGTGGCTGACTTACAACCGTTCATGAGTGTGCTTAGTTGTAGAATGAAGGGGGAAAAACCAACATAGAGACCAAAATGGATAAGAAAATACAATCCTTCAATATGCTGTCTACAATACACATATCAAAAAGAAGGGGACAGTGTAAATACCCATCAACAGAAAAATGGCTAAGCAAACTGGTACATACACACAATGGAATGCTCAAAACGTTGAATAATAATGATGAAACTGTAAAACACCTGACAACATGGTTGAGCGTAGAGGACATTATGCTGAGTGAAACTAGTCAATCACAAAAGGACAAATATGTTTTGAAACCAATGTTGTAAAAATTAAAAAAAAGAGAGTGATAGGTTTTCCTGATAAAAGAAACTATGATAGTTATGGGATGGGGAGAGGGAAATTATCCACGGGATAGTGGGTAGACACATGTTAGTATGGGTGACAGGGCAGTCAATATGTAACAAGAGGTAGGTTAGCAGAGGAAAGATGAAGACAGCAGGAAACACATGGAGGAATGCAATAGATACAGTGAACAAAAAAATATATGCTAACTGTTGGTACATGGAGAGGATTATAATCATGTAACGAAGCAAAGCATTTGATTTGTTGAATGTAGAACTGATGATCTCTGTAAACCTTCACTCAATTTACAATAAAAAGTTGAAAAAACAATTTCAAAGATGTTTACTCCTCCTCTTTATAAAGACTTTTTATGATATTGGTATTATGCCTTTATTAAATATTGATAGAATTCATCATGAAGTAATCTAGGGTGAAAGATATCTTGTGAGGAAGTTTAATTATGAATACAATTCAAATAAACATGATTTTTTTTTACTATTATCAAGTTGACTCTGATCCATAACATCCTAGAGGGTTCTCAGAACTACCAGTTGTCACCAGACATGTCTGGATAGCATTTATATATAGATACAGTTAAACTGTAAGAAAAGTATCAAATTACTAATAGAAATATAGGTGGTTCAACTCACCATTCACCCCTTGGAAACTATATGCAAGGTCTATGTGACTTGGAACTGACTGAACCACACTTAATAACAAGAACATTAACATAGATATATAGATATAGATATAGATAGATGATAGATCGATAGATAGATACACATTGCTGTTTTTAAGTGTTGTTGAATCAGTTACAACTCAGAGTTACCTTCTTTAGGATTTCTGAGGAGCAGTTGGTGGGCTTTAACTGATAACCTAATGATTAGCAGTACAGTGTGCATCCACACAGATAGATAAATATATGGTCGTGGCGCTTGCTGTGTGCAGTCAAGTTGGTTCTGAATCATAGAGACATTATAGCGGGTTTCCAAGGCTGAAAATCTTTATGGGACAAGAAAGTTTCATCTTTCTCCGGATTTGGATATAAAAATATTATCAATAGATAAACAGATGATAGGTGGGTATGATATAGATAGATAGATAGGTAGATAGATAGATAGATAGATAGATAGATAGATAGATAGATAGATAGATGATAGAGAGTTTTAATTTTGAAGAATTATTCTATTTCATTCGAGTATTGAATCTTGTCTGTGTAATTAATCTTCTCCACAAAAATTTCAAGCCTTGGAAGCCTTATACAGGGCCTCTCTGAGCCAGAACTAACTTACTTGATGGTACTTAACAACAATGTTTTTACTGTGTAGCATCTGTCATGATGTATCCTCTATGCTTTCTAATATTGTTTTTGTTGCTGTTAGGTGTACTTGAGTTGGTTTCGACTTTGACACTTTGCACAACTAATATTAGTAAAATGTATCTTATTAAGAATTCTTCAAACTGTTTACAAGAAAATAACATTTCTATAAGTATCTTTATTTCATTATCATTTTTGAATTACAGACTTTTTTATCATGCATTTAAAAATGTTGCCTCATTATCTTGTGACTCCACTATTTATGATTAAAAAATAGAAGTAATTAATGTCTGTTTTCTCTTTCCTGTTGTTGGTTTATACCAAAATTTGACATTAACATTCTAAGGCTACGCTGTCTTTATAGTGATATTTCTTGTTCGTTAACTACATATATTGTTAAGTGCCATCCAGTCAGTTCTGACTCATAGTGACACTACCCAGGGTTTCTGAGAATTGGCTGGTTCAAAATGACCTTGTGGTCTAATGATTTAGTCTACAGCACAACAACAGGACACAGGCATATATATTCACCACTCTTTAGTCAGTTTGTCATACTGTGATGGCTTGTGTTTTGCTGGAAGCTACACTACTGGTAATTTAAATACCAGCAGGCTCACCCATGGTGGATAGGTTTTTAATGAACTTCAAAACTAAAACAGATTAGAAAGGAGGAGAGACAAACTACTTCTGAATATTTAATCACAAAAATCCTCATTAATAGCAGTAGAATATTGTCAGCACCAGATTATTGAATATTGTATAAGCACTAGAATATTTTCAGATATAATGCCAAACGATGAGCCCCTCAGGTTGGAAGACACTGAAAATAAGATGGGAAGAGCTTCCCCCTTAAGGTAGAGTACACTGTAATGAAGTACATGGAGTAACACTTTTAGGACCTTCAATTGCTTATAGGGCACAGCTCAAACAAGGGAGAAGCAGTTGTAAACATCCATTAATAATCAAAACATTTACTACCTGGAGTATGAATCTAAGAAAATTGTAAGTGGTCAAAAATGGAACAGAACATATAAACATAGCTATCCTAGGCATTAAAGAACTGAAATGGACTGGTATTGGCTATTCTGAATCTGATAAGCACATTGTTTTCTATATCAGGAATGACAATTTAAAGAGGAATGGTATTGCATTCATCATAAAATTTTTTTTTCAAGATCTATCTTGAAGTACTATACAGTCTGTGATAGGATAATATCCAAATACCCACAAGAAAGACCAGATAATACATCTATTATTCAAATTTACACACCAACCACTAAAGTCAATGATGATGGAATTTAAGATTTCAACCACAACCTTTGATATGGGGTATACCTCACCATAAAGAAAACAAAAATCCACACTACTGGACCAATATATAACATCAAAATAAAGAAAAGATTGAAGATGTCAAAGACTTTGGTATGGGTTGCCTTTCAATGTAAACAAAACAAAAATTCTCACCACTGGACCAATAAACAACATCTACATAAATAGAGAGAAGAATGAAGTTATCAAAGACTTCATTTTGCTCAGATCAACCATCAACACTCATGTAAGCACCAGTCAGGAAATCAGACAACATATGTTGTTGTTGTTGTTATGTGCCATGGAGTCAGTTCTGACTCATAGCGACCCTGTGCCGGGTTTCCGAGGCTGTAAATTTTAATGGGAGCAGAAAGCTGTATCTGTCTCCCATGAAACAGCTAGTAGTTTTGAACTGCTGACCGTGAGATTAGCAGGGAGATTTGTAACCACTATACTACCAGAGCTCCTTAAACAACACATTGTTGTTTTTGTTGTTATGTGCCGTGGAGTCGGTTCCGACTCATAGCGACCATGTACTGGGTTTCCAAGGCTGTAAATCTTTAAGGGAGCAGAAATCCTCATCTTTCTCCGGCGGAACAGCTGGTAGTTTCGAACCGCTGACCTTGCGGCTTGCAGCCCGATTCGTAACCACTACGCTACCAAAGCTCCTTTAAACAACATGTAGCATTAGACAAATCTGCTGCAAAAGACCTCTTTTAAGTGTTCAAGAGCAAAAATGTCAGTGTGATGACTAAGGTGTGCCTGACCCAATCCATGATATTTTCAATAGCCTCTTACACATATGAAAGTTGGACAATAAATAAGGAAATTTCCAAATACTGCTAGAAGAAGTACATCCAGAATGCTACTTGGAAGCTAGCATGATGCAACTTTGTTTCTCATACTTGGCAAATATTTTCAAGATGAACCACTCCCTGGAGAAGGATATCATTCAGTTGAAATGAAGGGTCAGTGGAAAAGAAGAAGGTCCCTGCAGAGTGGCAACAGCACTGAACTCAAGCTTTATAACCATCGTAAAGATTTCCCAGGACTAGGCAGTATTTTGTTATATTATGCATGAGGTCACTATGAGTCAGAATTGACTTGTAGACACCTAACAACAACATTGGATTTACCAATACAATTCATAGGCCTAAGTCCAATTAAAGAAGTAGATTTCAAAGAGAACTGCTGGCCAGTTACATTCAAGGAATAGAGGTTCAATGAGAAGGTATAGCAACTTCTGTTTGGATTCTAAAGGGGTAATCTTGAGTGATTTTCTTGAAGGACACAGGACAAAACTGGGCTCATTATGAATATATTAAGCAAATTGATAATTGCATTAATGAGAACACAATGGACAGGCAAAATAAGTCAAAGAATGTTTTTTTATAAGGCCACATTCATTCTCAGCCTTAGTACACACGGGCTAGATCAGTGCCCAAGTACTCAAGAGTTTACACAACTTACAAAACCTCATACTTTCATGACTCTGGAACCATTGCAAACAATCTGGCTCCTGATGCCAGCTGCTTAAACCAAGAGGGGGCCTTGTCTAACTTCCTCTGACTCCACAAGGGAAAAGAATTTCGAACTAATTCCACTCCCTCTTCAGGACCATGTACCTGGTCATTATTTGAGGGAGCAACAGTTGTCCTAAAAGAAATCTGTAAGGAAATGTACCCAATATATTA
>NW_006408584.1:6628627-6629670 GCF_000296735.1 Chrysochloris asiatica
AACTTCTCTTGATTTATATATATATACATAAGTTTATTATCTAGGAAATAGTTTACAATCATAGTGTCCCATGTCCCCAGCCAAAGGCAGAGAGAAGGCATTACTTTTTGTCCATTTTATTTTGAGCAGACCACACCCCAAGGAAGCATTCTTTCAATTGATTGGCTGATCATATCCAATCATCATGGAATTAGCTATGCCTGTATTAGGTTTCATCTCCATGAGAATAAATACATTTCAATGCTAAACCTCTAGTAATATTAGCCTAGTCAAGTTAACACAAAAACGCTATTACAAGCCAAACTTGTCAAATTGACACCTATAAACTCTATGTATAATCTCTAAGGAAAGAAAATTGTGAAGTCATACTTGTGCCTAACATGATATCTGAAACACGTATGACTGAAAATGCACTGGTCCCATTTACATCATATTTCCCAAATGAGCAAAGTAAAACCATTTGATACACATATACAAAACAACACAAAAAATATATATTCATTCAAATGTCCAGAGGGCACAATTTGCAAGCTAACCTCCCGCCAGTAGACACACAACCAAACTGTCCAAAGCTGATCTGTTTTTCCATGCCACTATCTCTGTCACTGTCTCTGCTGTCATCACTTTTCTAAGCAGTGATCACACACTTCACTCATAGTTCTGGGATCCTCTTGTTTCTGAAATGGAAGATTAACCATTCTCTCCTGTTAATTCTACAAATAGAGTTTTGACAATCCCAATTAATACTAACAACAGTTACTCACAATCACCATTGTAAAATCCTATTGATATCATCCCCTACCCACTTTTTGAAGACAAATCTGGAAAAGAAGAAAACTATTCAGTGGGGAAGCAACTATATCTCCTTTGAAGTTCTCTGTCAGTGAATGGTTGCAGTCATTCTTTCATTATTTTTAGTAAAACTATCATAGAATATCAATGATATTGTCCAATGATTTCAAAGTTCTGTTGGGTTAACTCTCTTTGGAATGTGCACAAATAAGTATCTTTTCCAGTCATTTGGCTAGGTAGAGTGTCTTCCA
>NW_006408584.1:6630767-6663548 GCF_000296735.1 Chrysochloris asiatica
TCCATGACTGATCTTTATATGTTCTTTTTGATGATGGATGTGACACCACTTGGCCTCTATTGGTCATTTCCAGTATAGTAAGCCTTGTGGCTGTCAGATTCAAAATGCCCAATACAAGTCCATTTCAGCTCTCTGATGCCTAGGATATTTGCGTTTATGCATTCCATTTCAATTTTGACAGTTTTCCTACACTCATACTTTATACATTCCATGTTCTGATTATTAGTAGATTTTTATGGCTGTTTCCCTTCATTTTGAATTGTTCCCCATCAGCAAATTAAGGTCCCAAGGTCTTTATTCCATTTGTAACATCATGGTGAAATCCATTTTGAGGAAACAGTACTTTCCAATTTTGAGTATCTTTCAACCTGATGGACTCATCTTGTGGCACTGTATCTGACAATATTCTGGCCCTATTCATCATGTTTCAATATTCAATAATGTGGTTCTGACAGTGTTCCACTGCATTTCATAAGGTCTTAAGTGACTAAATATTCAGAAGTAATCTATCTCTCCTTCATAATATTTCTTCGTCTGGAAGTTCAGCTCAAAACTATCCACTGTGGGTGACCCTGCTGATATTTAAATATCTGTGGCATAGCTTCTAGAAACACAGCAACACACAAGCTACCACAATATAACAAACGGACAGACAAGTGCTGGATAGGCATTTAGTTTCTATAAATTTTAGATTTTAGTCCCTTTTTTGATATTTCATCACAAAAAAACAAATTATCAGTCTTGGGGTCTCTTTTTACTCTTTGGGAATCTTTTGAGGCACATAAGTTTCTAATTTTTAGGAGGTTCCAGTCATCTGTTTTGTCTTCTACTGCTTGTGTGTTTTTTTAATGTTTTTATGAACTTAATTTTTAGTTCAATTAATCTTAATAATGAAGATTTTACAGTTGCTAAGTGTTATTGAGTCAGTTCTGACTCATAGAAAACCTATAAAATATTTTTCACAGAGAAACAAGTGGGTTTGAACCACAGACTTTGTTGTTAACCATCCAGTGGTCATCTGACTGCCCACATCAGGACTCAAATAATGAAGCAGATAAAGTTATTTCATGAAAAGGACAGTCATGAATATAGACATAAATTAACTTAACAAAGAAAAATAGAAAAAAATCTATCCAATTCCAGGATCATGTAATAGGAGCATATGACTGTATGTGTGCTTTTCATAATCATAAGAGCTTGTTTCAGTGTCACACAATGTTTTAGAACATAATCAATGCAAAACAACACATTAAAGGATTGATCATTTCTATACATGCCTAAAAATCCTTTGACAAAGTTCAATAATCATTTTTAATAAGACATAATTAAATATCAGTGCATTTGGAAAACAAGGGATCTGACACTATTTTATTAAGATGACTTATAAAACCTTCAGGTAACATCATAATGATACTACTGAATAAGCATGTAGATTTTAACAAATAATCTGTTTCTCTCATAGTAGATATATTATTTTGAGAGGATATACTGAATTAAGCATAAGTGCTAAAGCTGTAAACTTCCTGGAATGAAACTAGGTGAGTATTTTTGCCTCCTGAATCTGTTCACTGACAGCAAGCATCATAAATGATAACCTAATAAATCTGATTTTTTTTCATGCAAAACCTGCTGGTTAGCAAATTGAAATGACACAATTGAGAAAATGATGAGAAAAATCTACAAGCTAGAATAAAATATTCAAAGAGCAGATAAAATTTAAGAGAAAAAAAAAAAAAAGACTGAACAGACATTTCATAAAGATATATGTTCTTGTTGTTAGGTATCATAGAGTGAGTTCCAACGTATACTAATATTATGCACAATAGAATGAAATACTGCCCAAGTCTGGACCATTGTCACCAACAGTGCTCTGTTTGGACCTATTGTTGTTGCCATTGTATCAGTTCAACTGCTTGGAGACATTTCATTTGTTTCCACTGACCTACCACTTTGCCAAGTATGGTGTCCTTCTCCAGGGACCAGTACTTCTTAATAGCATGTCTAAAGTGTAAGAGATGAAGTGTCACACCCTGGTTTCTAATGAACACTCTGGCTATACTTCTTCTAACATAGATTTGTTTGTTCTTCTAGCAGTCCATAGTACTTTTAATAGTATTCTCAAACACCATAACTCAAATGCATCATATCTTGTATGGTATTCCTTATTAATTGTCTAACATTCACATGTGTATGAGACAATTGGAAATACAATGACTTGTGTCAGACACACTTTAGTACTCAAAATGATATCTTTACTCTTTAACACTTCAAAGAAGTATTTTGAAGCAGATTTATCTAATACAGTATGTCATTTGATTTCTTGATTGCTGTATCTGTGAGCCTTACAGTTGCAAGAATTTTTGTTTTCTTGATATTGATGTGTAATCAATAGTGAAGGCTATAGTCTTTGATCTTCATCAGTAAGTATTTTAAGTCCTCTTCACATCTAGCAAGCAAGGTTAGATCATATGCATATCACAGGTTGTTAATGATTTATCCTCCTGATGCCTCATTCTTCTTCACATAATCCAGCTTCTATGATTGTTTGCTCAACATGCAGAGACTGGATACAACCCTGGTGCACACCTTTCCTGATTTAATCCACTCAGTATCCTCTTGTTCTGTTCTAAAGACTGCCTCTTGGTCTATGTACAGATTCCTCTTGATCAACAGTAAGTGAGCTGGAATACCCATTCTTTGCATGTTATCCATAGTTTGTCATGGTACATACATAATCAATAAAGCAAAAGTAAACATCCTTCTTGTATTCTCTGTTTTCAGGCAAGATTTAACTAATGTCACCAGTGATATCCCACATTCCACATCCTCTTCTGAATCTTCCTAAATCTCTGGCAGTTCCCTAAGCTTGTACTGTTGGAACTGTTTTTGAATTATCTTCAGCACTATATTATCTCCATGTGGTATTAATGATATTGGTCAATGATTTCCTCATTCCTTTGGGTCATTTCTTTTGGTAATGGACACAAATATGAATCTCTTCCAATCAATTTGTCATGTAGTTGTTTTCACATTTCCTGGCATATATGAGTAAGCATTTCTAGTGCTTTAGGGTAAGTATTGGACTCCTAAACTCCTTGGAAATCAAATACAGTGTAGCTATGAGTCAGAACTGACTTGTAATTTAACAACAATATTACATCCTAAAGCTTAAAAAGAATCAAAAGTTAATATTTAAGTAAATACTTTTAAAAAAATTAGTTAACTGAGAAAGGGCACCCTGGAAACTTTCTGATATGATAAGAAACATTATTTCTTTCATGTAGTGCTGTAGGATAAGCACTTGACCTCAAGGTCAGTTTGAACCAGAAGATCAGTGGTTCAAACTCACCAACAAATCATCAGAAACCTCATACACAGTCTTTATGAGTCAGAACTGGCTAGATGGTACTTAAAAAAACAGTATTTCTTTAGAGTAATATATGTTGCATAGGTGCACATATGTTTTTAAATTCACTGAACATTGCAAACACTTTGGAAGAAAACATGTGAAAACCAAAAAATGTATCATAAACATAGGTAAACAATAATGAAAACTTTGCAATATGAAATTGAAATTATCAAAGGGCAGATCATGTGCCAACTCTTGGACTATGCTAGAGTTTTGTTTTAAGTGCAACTGAAAGACATGAATAGTTTTTTCTCCTCAGAAACCTTACACAGTGTTGCTATGGGTTGTAATCAACTCAATGGCACTTAACAACAACAGTGGTGCATTTGTATGTGTGGGAGGAGGAGATTGGTCAACATTGAATTGCTTATGTATTATGATTATTCTTATGGATTGAGTGAAGGTTTACAGACAAGAACATTTTTTTTTATGTTCAACAAATCATATACTTTGTTTCATCTCAGTGATGGGGATCTCCTCCATGAAATAACAGTCGTCTCATTTCCTCCCTGTGGTTATCCATGTACAAATATCCTCTTTCAAACGTTTATAAATTTATGGGATCAGTATATATATACTTCAGTCTTACTACCTAAGTCTCTCATCATACAGCCTGATGCTACACACAAAACACAAGTGTTCCAAGGTTATGTATATATCACAATTTACTTCTATCCCCTTTAACCCTTGCATACCTTCCTGTTCCTTCACCTGTCTTCATTATTCTTCTGCCAAACTTCTTCTTCTTGCATATTGCCCTCCACCTTCTTATAAATTGTCCTCCAATCACCAACAGTAACATGCATTTACCCTCTAGTCAGTGAATTACCTTTTCTTAGTATATGTACAGGTTCCAGATCACATACTTCACAATGTTGTCCGTAGCTTTTCATGATTTCTAATTTTCCTACATTCATATTTCATATATTTCCTGCTTTCATTATTAATGGACATTTACAGCTGTTTCTCTTCATTTTGAGTTGTGCCTCATCAGCAAATGAAGACCCCATGGGTTTTACTCTATTTGCATCATCACGGCGAACTCTATTTTGAGGTGGTAGTACTTCCCTGGTCAGTCACATGTTGAATGCCTTCCAACCTCAGAAGCTCATCTTCCAGCACCATATCTGACATATTCTGGTGCTCTCTATCATGTTTCAATATTGAATAATCTGGTGCTGACAGTGTTCCACTGTTCTTCTTAAGGCTTTAAGTGACTAAATATTAGGAAGTAGTTTGTCTCTCCTCTTTCCTAGTCTGTCTTCATTTGGAAACTCAGCTGAAACCTTTCCACCTTTGGAGACCCTGCTGGTATTTAATACATCAGTGCATAGCTTCCAGAATCACTGCAACACACAAGCCACCACAGTACAAGAAACTGACAGATGAGTGGCAGATGTTTGTTTGTGTGTGTGAGTATACAGAGACTGTGAGAGAGAGAAGTTTATAGTCAAGGGAATGACATACAGTTATAGAGTCCCAGATCTCCAGCAATAGAGAAAGACAGAGCCTTTCCTGTGTGTGTATATTATTGGGAATGGGCCATTATATTGGGAAATATCCTTTTAATTGTCTTACTGCTCATAGCCGGTCATTGTAGAGTTAACTATGCCTGTACTTGGTTTTACCACTATGGTAATAAGCATAACTCAACTGCTAAATCTCTGGAAATCCTGGTCTAGTCAAATTGAAACACAGCCTTAATACTATAGTATGCAATCAAAACCTAAGGGTGCTGAAGAAAGAAGTCCAAGTAGCACTTAAGACGTTGGCCAAAAACATTGCATCAGGAATTGACAGAATACAAATAAAAATATTTCAACAAACTGATATAGCACTGGAGACGCTCATTCATCTATACCAAGAAATTTGAAAGTCAACTGATTGGAAGTGATCCATATCTGTGCAAATTCTAAAGAGATGTGACCCAGTGGAATGTGGGAATAATTGAAAATATCATTAATATCACATACAAGTAAAATTTGGCTGGAGATAATTCTAAAACCACTACAACAGTACTTTGACAGAGGACTACCAGACATTCAAGCCAGATTCAGATGAGAATGTGGAACTAGGGATATCGTTGCTATTGTCAGCTAGATCTTGGTTGAAAACAGAAAATATCAGAAAGATGTTTACTCGTGCTTTATTGACTATGCAAAGATTTTTGACTGTGTTCATCATGACAAATTATGGATAACACTGTGAAGAATGGATATTGCAGAACATTTAATTGTGCTCATGAGGGAGGGACCTGTACATAGACCAAGAAGCATTTATTCCAACATAACATGGGCATATTGAATATTGTAAAATCAGGAATGATGTGCACCAGAGTTGTATTCTTTCACCATACTTATTCAATCTTTACGTGGAGTAAATAATTAGAGAACCTGGATTATATGATGAATGTTGCATGTGATTTGGAAGATGAGTAATTAACAACCTTCTCTATGCAGATGATACAACCTTGCTGGCTGAAATAAAAAAAGACATATAATACTGATGAAGATAAAAAACTACAGTCTTCAGTATGGTTCACAACACACTTTAAAGAAAACAAAAATCATCACAACTGGTTCAACAGGACCAATGAAAAACATCATGTTAAATGGAGAAATGTTCAAAGCTGTCAAAGAGTTCATTTTGCTTGGTTTCACAATCCACACTCATGGAAGCAGCAGTAAAGAATTCAAAGTCTTTTATTAGGTGTATCTGTTTTACAAGAATTCTTTAAAGGGTTCAAGAGCAAAGATATTAGTTTGATGCCTAAGGTGCTCCTAATCCAATCTATGGTATTTTCAATAGCCTCATATGCATGTGAAAATCAGACAATAATTAAGGAAAACTGTATAAAAATGACTGCATTTGATCTATGATGTTGGAGAAGAATATTGAAGATGACATGGACTTCCAGAAGAACAAATAGGCCTTTGTTGGAACAAATATAGTAGCAACATTCCTTAGAAGCTAAGATGGACATGTTATCAAGAGGGACCAGTCCCTGAAGAAGGGCATTGTGCTTGGTAAACTGGAGGGTAAGTGAAATAGAGGATGACCCCCGATAAGATAGATTGGCACAGTGACAGTGTCAATGGACTCAAGTGTAAGAATTTTGAGGATAACACAGGACCAGTAGTTGTTTCATTCTGTTGTGAATCAGGTTACTATGAGCCAGAACTGACTATAAGGCACATAAAAATAACATGATTTTTAGCAATACTTTTTAAATTTATCTTCATGCATCAATAGGGAACTTCTAGAAAGTCAAGTCCATATTGAATTGGACAAATTTTCTCAAAACAAATCTCTTTAAAATGTTAAAAAGCAAAGATGTTACTTTGAAGATTATTTTTCAATTGTATTATATGCGTGTGAGAGTTGCACTATAAATAAGGAAGTCAGCAAGTAATTGATATATTTGAGTTATGATATTGTTGAAGAAAATTAAAAGTGCCACTGACTCCCAGAAGAACAAATTGGTCTTGGAATAAGCAAAAACAAAATACTCCTAAGAAGCAATAATAGTGAGACTTTGTTTTACATACTGTGGACATGTTGTTAGGAGGTCCCAGACTCTGGAAAAAGATATCATGCTTGGTAAAGTAGATGGTCAGTGAAAAGAGGAAGACTTTGTGATAGCTAAGGTTTTGTGTCAGCTTGGCTGGGCTAGGATTCTCAGTGGTTTGGTAGCTAAGATGTCATAATTTCCTGCCTTAGCTCTCTAGTGCTGCTATAACAGAAATACCACAAGTAGATTGCTTTGAAAAATACAATTTTATTCTCTCACAGTTTAGTTGAGAAGTTCACATTCAGAACACTTGCTCTGGAGAAAGCTCCTTATCTCCTTTCATCATCAGTAGGCCCAGCATTTCTTGGAATTCTCCATGTTTCTTGACAGCAATCTTACTCTGAAGCTAGCAGCTCCATAGTGTTAATAACCCAGATTCAAAGGATATGCTCTGCTTCCAGCTCTTCTTTCCTGGCAGAATTTGTGCCCCTCTTTCTCTGCTCACTTATCTTTCCTTTTATATATCAAAAGAGACTTACTCAAGATAAAACCTAATCTTGCAGACTGCATCTTACCTTACTAACATCATAGAAATGAGCATGTACAGCACCTAGGATAATAGCATAAGATTATATCATGGGGTAGGTGATTATATTATGTTAAATCTCATCACGGGAATCATTTCATCTTAAACTGCTGAACCACTGAGAATCCAAGCCTAGGCAAGTTGACATAAAACCTTAACTAACCCATCCCATATGATGAGATCTAATATAATCTCCTTTCTGATGAGAACAACTATGTATGAGCAGTAAGACTATTGAAAGGAAATTTACTTGCAAGTGTGGAGTGTTTCCAATATATAGGACATTTGGGCAGAACTTGTTGCTTTTTTGTTGGGTCAGAATCCTGCATCTGATTTCCAACTCTTTGGACTTCAGTCAGTGGCCTGCTCTGTTGACTTGTGATCCTATGAGTCATCTGTAGCTGGCCATCTTACCCGCCCAACCTGCCTGTCTGACATTTGACCTGCCAATCTTGGTTCATCAGTTCTGCAGTTATGTGACTCAGAAACCTGATATCTGACTCATGGACGTGAGACTTGCCCAGCTTGATAACTTTATCAGTAATTGCTTTGATATAAACCTGTCTTTACATATAAGTTTATAAACTACACTGGTGTTGCTTCTCTAGAAAACCCAGTCTAATATAACCTTCAGTGAGATGAATTGACACAGTGGCTACAACAATGGGCTCAAATATAGCAAAGATTGTGAGGATGACTCAGGACCCACCAGCTCTTTGTTCTATTTTGTATACGGTTGGTCTAAGTTGGCACCAACTTGATGGCACCTAACAAAAACATAGGTATATATATGCTGTTTTTGTTAGTGCCATTTAGGTGGTTCTGACTCATAGCAACCCTGTAGGGTTTACAATGAGTGTCTGGTGTATTTGAACCACGAACACTGTGGTACAAGCCAACATTGAAATCCAGTGCTTATTCTTCAGGACAACATCAGGACTCTGATACAGACACAGATATGGTGGAGGTGGTGATAGTGTGAGGTGGAGTTGGTTCCGACTAATAACAACCATGTGTAGGCTTTCTGAGGCTGTAAATCTTCACTAGAGCAGAAATCCTCACCTTTCTCCCAAGGAATAGTTGGTAGTTTTGAACTGTTGAACTTGAAGTTAGCAGTCCGATTTATAAATACTATATTACCAGACATCCTTAGATACAGATATGCATTGTTGTTGTTAGGTGGCATCAAGTCAGTACCAACCCATAGTGACCTTATGCACAGCAGAAGGAAACACTGCCTGATTCTGGGCCAATCTCACTACTGTTGCAACGCTTGAGTCCATTGATGCTGCCACATGGCCAATCGATCTCATTGGGGGTCTTCCTCTTTTTCTCTGACCCTCCACCTTACCGAACAAGATATCCTTTTCCAGCGACTGATCCCTCCTGAAAATATGTCTGAAGTATGAGAGACGAAGTTTGGTCATCTGAGCCTCCAAGGAGGACTCTGGCTGCACTTCTTCCAAAATGGATCTATTGGTTCTTTGGCAGCCAATGGCACTTTCAATATTCTCCTCCAACACCATAACTCAAAAGTATCAATTCTTCTATGGTCTTCCTTATTCACTGCTCAGCATTCACATGCATATGATGTTATTGAAAATACCATGACTTGGGTCAGATGCATCTTAGTCCTCAAGCTGATATCTTTGCTCTTCAACACTTTAAAAAGGTCTTGTGCAACAGATTTCCCTAATACAATACGTCGTTTGATTTCTTCACTGCTGCTATCATGAGTGTTGATAGGTGATCTAAGAAGAATGAAGTCCTTGGGTTCAGTGGTGAGGATTTCTGTTTTCTTTACATTGAGATATACTCCATACCGAAGGCTGTGCTCTTTGATCTTCATCAGTAAATGTTTTAAGTCCTCTTCACTTTCAACAAGCAATGTTGCATTATCTGCATAGTGCAGGTTGTTAATGAGTCTTCTTCCAATCTTGATGTTACCTATTTCTTCATATATTCCAGCTTCTTGGATTATTTGCTCAGCATACAGGTTGAATAAGTATGGTGAAAGAATACAATCTTGTCAAACACCTTTTTTTAATTTTAAACCCTTCAGTGTTCCCATACTCTGTTCAAACAACTGCTTCTTGGTCCAGGTACAGAGTCCTCCTAAGCACAATTAAGTGTTCCGGAATACTCATACTTCACAATGTGGTCCATAGCTTGACATGATCCACACAATCAAAAGCATTTGTGTAGTCAATAAAGCACAGGTAAACATCTTTCTGATATTCTCTGCTTTCAGCTAAGATCCATTGCACATCAGCAATGATATCCCTTGTTCCACAGCCTCTTCTAAATCCAGCTTGAACCTCTGGAAGTTGTCTGTCAATGTATGATTGTAGTTGCTTCTGTATTACCTTTAGTAAAACTTTAGTCGCATGGGATATCAAAGAGATTGTCCAGTGATTTTCGCATTCCATTGGGTCACCTCTCTTTGGAATGGGCACAAATATGGATCTCTTCCTATCAGTCAGCCAGATAATTGTCTTCCAAATTTCTCGGCAGAGATGAGCGAGTGCCTCCTTTGCTGCCTCACTTTCTTGAAAGATTTCAATTTTGATTCCATCAATTCCTGGTGCCTTGTTCTTTGCCAATTCGTTCAAAGCACCTTGGACTTCCTCCTTCAGTGTCATTGGCTCTTGATCATATGCTACATCTTGAAACGGTTGAACAGTAACCATTTCCTTTTGGTACAGTGACTGTATTCCTTCCATCTTTTTTTGATGCTTTCTATTTCATTCATTAATTTGCCCAGAGAATCTTTCAATAACAAAAGTTGAGCCTTGAATTGTTTCTTCAGTTTTCCCAGCTTGAGAAATGCTGAGCATGTTCTTCCTTTTTGGTTTTCTGATTTCAGATCTTTGCACATTTTGTTGTATTATTTGACTTTAGCTTCTCGAGCTGATCTTTGAAATTTTGTATTCAGCTCTTGGACCTCCTCATTTCTTCCATTTACTTTAGCATCTCTACACTGGAGAGCAAGTTTCAGTGTCTCTTTTGACATACATTTTGACCTTTCCTCCTTTCTTGTCTTCTCAATGACTTTTTGCTTTCCTTCTGTTTGATGTTCTTGATGTCATCCCACAAATCTTCTGGTCTTCACTCTTAAGTATTTAATGTATTAAATCTGTTCTTGAAATGATCTCTAAATTCAAGTGAGATATGTTCAAGGTCATATTTTGGCTCTCGTGGACTTGTTTTCATTTTCCTCAGCTTCAAATTTCCTCAGGTTTGCATTTGTATATAAGTAATTGATGGTTTGTTACACAGTCTACCCCAGGCCTTGTTTTCACTGATTATATGGAACTTTTCCATCGTCTCTTTCCGCAGCTTAGTCAATTTGATTTCTATTTATTCCATCTGGTGAGGTTCATTTGTATAGTTGTCTGTTATGCTGTCTAAAGAAGGTATTTGAAATGAACAAATAGTTGTTTTTGCAGAATTCTATCATGCATTTTCCAGCATCATTTTTAATACCAAGGCCATATTTTCCATGTATAGATCCTTCCTCTTTGATCCCAACCTTTACATTCCAGTCAACAGTAATGATCAATACATCTTGATTGCATGCTTGATCAATTTCAGACGGACGAAGTTGATAGAATTCTTCTATTTCATCCTCACTGGCTTTAATGTTTGATGCATAAATTTTAAATAATAGTGATATTAACTGGGCTTCCCTGTAGGTGCATAGATATTATCATATCACAGACAGCATCATACATCATGACTGATCTGGATATGTTCTTTTGACAATGAATGCAACGCCATTCCTCCTCTATTTGTCATTCCTGGCATAGTAAACCATGTGGTCATCAGATTCAAAATGGCCAATACCAATCCATTTCAGCTCACTAATGTATAAGATATCGAAGTTTATGCATTCCATTTCATTTTTGACAACTTCCAATTTTCCCAGATTCATGCTTTGTATATTCCATGTTCCGATTTTCAATGGATGTTTACAGCTGTTTGTCTTCATTTTGAGTTGTGCCCCATCAGCAAATGAAGGTCCAGCAGGCTTTTCTCCCACCTACTTTACTCCATTCATGTCATCATGGTCAACTCTACTTTGAGAAGGCCTCTCTTCACCAGTCACATTTTGAGTGCCTTCCTACCTGAGGGGCTTATTTTCCAGTCCTATATCTGACAGTGTTTCTCTGCTATTCATAAGGTTTTCAGTGACTAAATATTCAGAAGTAGTTTGTCACTCTTTCTTCCTAGTCTATGTTTGTCTGGAAGCTCATTTGAAATCTGCCCGTCATGGGTGACCCTGCTGGTATTTAAAATACCAGTGGCATAGATATCAGAATCACAGCAACTCACAAGCCACCACAATATGACAAACTGACAGACTAGTGTTGGCCGTTTGGTTTTAAGTGGAAACTGTCACTTTAAATTTTTAGGAGATCTGTGCTCATGCGTAGTAGAACCTTCCAGGGGTGGGGGTGGGGTATCCATTCCCCTCTAATCACCAGAATGGAGGTGTGCAGACAGCGAGAGTCCAATGAACAGATAGCCAAAAAAAAAAAAAGAATGTCCCACACCTGTATGTGCGCATTTCTGTCATGTGTTTGTGGCTGTTCTGATCCTTCCTCCGCTTGGTCTCTCCTAAGATGGTGGCTCCAGAAACAGCTGAGTGTCTTGAATTAGAAAGCAATGAATTTCTTGATTCTGCTACAAATTCTCCTAGCTGTAAGCCTTCTAAACTTCTAAATACTCCTTTATATGTGCTTCAGAGTTCTAGCACCATCCCCTGAGCCTGCTTGGTCTGGTATTCTGTGTTGTTGCTGACGGATCTCCTCATTGCACAGTGTACCTGATTTGCCATCTTGTTGTCAGATATGCATAGCTCTATATAAATTTCCTTCTTACCTCGTACTCCATAATCGAGAGATTCCTAGTCATTATTCCTTTATTCTATTTTTTTTTTCCCTTCTCAATTACATTTATCCTATCCTTTCAGAAATTAAATTGCATGGATGTTTGGATTCTAGATCAATGAAAGACTATTATTTATTTATCTACTCTCTTATTTTATACATTTTCTCTCCAATTTTGTTGCAGTGGTAAATTTTTATTCATAAGTATTTGTTTATGATTATTTCTTCTGACAAATCCTATCTACTATTAAACGTATGTACTTTTTAATAAACAAAATATTGTTCTCTTCATTTTTAGAATATGAATTTGTTTATTTATCTGTTTTTGATAACTTTTATTTCTCTGTTGAGTTTGTGAAGCCCTTGAACAACTATGTAAAAGCTTTGTCAAAATTCTTACTTAAATGATAATTCCAACCTCTCCCATATTTGGGTTGGTATATATTCATTTTTATCCAGAATATTTCACATTTTAGTAGTCCTTGGAATATTTAGTAACTTTATATTATGTTGTTAATATTACGGATGGTACATTTTTAAATATATGAAAAAATTTTTTTTTCCTTTTAAACTTTGAACTTCCTGGTGCTGACAGATGAGAAACTTTTACAGTCTATTAGCTATTACTTTTCATGGAATTTTCAAAGCATCCACTGATAATATACAGCTCAGAAAATAGCCAAAGCCTTTGAGTATTTATAAACAGCTCTGGGAACTCATCACTTTATAGTTTCTTCTTTTCTGGTATTTGCTCATTCACTTTTCAGTTTCCTTGGGATATCCAATCCCCATGGTCCTACTTATCAGGTTAGTAATATTTCAGCTTTATATCTGAATATTTGCTGAAATATTACTGCATATAGATTTGAATAGATGAAAATCCTTTTAAACAAAATATTGCCCAATGCACTTCACTTCTTTGAAAAATCATTTTTTCCCCAATTTTTGTTTCATTTTGTATTTCTCAGTGCTTATTCAAAAATTTATTTTAAAATTAAATATCTAGAGGTTAAATTGCTACCTTAGAAACTAGCATTGAGAAAAGTTTTCCAGCCATTCTAAAATTACGTATTTTTTAAGTATTATAACAATGTTTTGCCAGAACTTGATTTTTCTCAGTCCTGAAGGATTCATTTCTTCTCATTGGTTTGGGAGGACATTATGCAACAACACAATCAAATCTAATTTAAGGTGTGGTTAGGATATTCAGGGCTTCCAGATTTCATGAAAACTATTTTTAACTATCTTGTTGCATGGCACAATGCAGACACTAATGTAGTTTCTGATACAGCCTTGAAAGCACATAAGCATTGATGGCAGTTGTTTTGGACATATTCTTAACCTTGTGTTCTCCACTATGTATAAATGACAAACCTCATAGTTAGCTTATCTTTGGGCACACAATAAATTTAATTTATACTTTTCATTTTCTTCTTTGTCATGTTGAAAGCAAGACTCTGAGAAAGCAAAGATTACTTTTAAACATCGTTATTTTTATTTGTTACATACAATAAACATGTATTCTCCATGAAGACAATAGCTCTATTTTTTTTTTTTTTCAATTGAATCCACAGTACAAAGCACATAATTTGCCCATTTTAATTTCTGTATGCATACAATTGTTAACTTTTACATACATTATCAGATTATATTCTTCTAAAATCTTAGAAGATGGACTATTATCATTCTTATCTGATAAAAACACAATAAAATTTTTATATGTGCTCACCGCGCTGTTAGTAACCTGCTTAGAATAATCCTAGGTCTATTATTTTATTCTGTGTTTTTTACAAAAACTATGATATGACAAATGTCCAGTGGAATTGTCTATTGTAAAGAGCATTTAAAAGAGACTTTACTGATCTCAATAGTTCCTTAATATTCTTTTAAATTGTTGTTGTTGTTAAGTGATGTCAAGTTGATTCCAACCCATAGAGACCCTGTATAGGGTTTCCAAGGTGCTTGAATGGTTGCCTAGGTGTTCAAACAGCTTTGCAGTCTAGCGCATTAACCTACATCGCCACACCAGGACTCCTATTTTTAAATTAAAAATCTCTTAATAATAAGGTAGTAATAAAGCAATGAATAAGTCAATACATTAGAAATGCTGGATGGAGTTTTCTATGCTATGTATCTTGGAACTGTAGGATAAGCAGTTGACTGCTAACCATGAAGTAGGTAGTTGATGTTCACAAATCACTCCACAGGAGAAAGATGATGTTTTCTGTGTCCATAAATATTTATAGTCTTAGAAACTCTACACATGGTTTCTATGAGTTGAAATTGACTCTATGACATTTAACAACTTATGCTTTTGGATTCAGCTTTCTAAAGAGTGTCATATAATCACTTGAAATGCATCCTACAATACAAAATATTTATCCTAACTTCAACTGAAGAAAAATATGATAAATATTTGATTGACTCTTTTTTTATTCTTTAAATGATGCTGAACCAGATGGGGAAATGTTATGAGAATCGAAATGGTATACTGAATGTCTTGCCATGCTACCTGTAGAATACAAAGAACTAACATTTATTGTTGTAAGCCCATACATATTATCAACTATAGCCAGTTGTTTTGCAACATATTATTGGATATTGCTAACATGACACTTGTGTCATATGGATTTAATCATGAACTGAATGAAACAAAGGAAATAAAAAGAAACTAAGGCTAGTGAGGGTGAGGAGAGATTGGAACTTTTCTGCTTTGCTGCTTGTTGTTAGGTGCCATCGAGTCAGTACCAAATCATAGTGACCCTATGCACAACAGAATGAAGCACTGCCCAGTCCTGGAACAACCTCACAATTGTTCCCATTGATGCTACCACTCCACTTTGCCATTCCATCTCGCTGGTAGGACTGTGAAATAATAGCACAACCACTGTGAAAAATACGATAGTGCTTCCTTAAAAAGTTAGAAAAACAGATACCGCATGAACCAGTAATCCCACTACTAGGTATATATCCTACAGAAATAAAAACTATGACTTGAATCAATATTCATGTTCATTGCAGCATTATTCACATTAACAAAAAGAAGATGGAAACAATCTAAGTATCCATCATTAAAGGAATGAATACACAAACTAAGGTACATACACACAATAGACTCTTACTCAATATTAAAGAGCATACAAAATATTTATTAACATTGATGAACTTGGAGGGCATCATGTTGAGTGAAATAAGTCAATTACAAAATAACAAATATTTTATGAAACCATTATTATAACATGTCAAGAAAAAATTTATACAGAGAAAGAAATATTATTTTATGGTTATCAGGAATGGGAGGAGGAGCAAGTGTAAATTTTCACTCAAGCCACAAATAAAAGTTTTGCTTTGTTATGTAGGGTCACAATGAGTCAAAATCAATGTAATGGAAATGGGGTTTAGTTTAATTGTGCTTTCCTTTGCAGGTTATTTCAGGTTCCTTAAAAGCCAGATGGAGCATATATCATAAATAAATAAGTGAAATTATAGTAAAAGGTCACTACTCTGGTTAACCACCAATTGTCTATCAGTTTATTGTACTATAGTGGCTTGGTTGTTGCTATGATGCTTGAAGCTATGATGCCAGTATAATAAAAACCAGCAGGGCCACCCATTATAGGCAGGTTTCTAAAATGCTTCCAGACTAAGGTAGATTAGGAATAATGAAAGGCAGATCATTTCTAAAGGGTTAGCCATTAAACCCTTATAAAGAGTAGAAAACCATTGACTGCTATCGTTCCTGAATCCCTCAGGTTGAGAGGCATTCAAAATATGACCGGAGACAATCTGCCTTCTCAAAGTAGATGAAGTGAAACTTTTGGTACCATCATTTTCTGATCAGGCAAAAGTCAAAATGAGAAGAACTCTAAAGCTCGATGAATAGTCAGATTGTGAAATATACAAAGTATGAATATAGGAAAATTGGAAGTTGTCAAAAATGAAATGGAATGCATGGAAAGATATCGTGAAGGAGAACGGCATAAGATTCATTGTCAAAAAAAGCATTTCAATATGTATCTTGATGAAAAGAAATATACTCAAATATATATATATATATAAAATTAGGGTTTCCTTCTTTTCAAGTTTTAGCTGTATTAGTAATCAACTGTTGTGTGATAAACCACTTTAAAACTTAGTGAATTAAAATAACTGTGACTAATTATTTCTTAAAGGAGCTCTGGTAGCGTAGTGGTTATGAATCAGGCTGCGAGCCACAAGGTCAGCAGTTTGAAACTACCAGAGGTTCCCTGGGAGAAAGATGAGGCTTTCTGCTCCCGTAAAGATTTACAGCCTCGGAAACCCTGTGTAGGGTCGCTATGAGTCGGAACCAACTCCACGGCACATAACAACAACAATTATTTCTTAGCATTCCGTAAATTTCTTGCCTTTTCCTCTACTGATTTTACCTGGGCACCCATATGAAGCTAAATTTCACAAGAGATTTGGCTAGACTGAAAGGTCCAAGAGAGCTTTATTCCTGTATCTAGGTGGAGGAATTATTCTCCATATGATGTTTTATTTCTTTGTTTCAGGCAAGCAGACATGCACGCTTCTAGAGGCCCGACTCTGTAAATTGTAAAATGTCACATCTTCGTGGTTACAAATCGGGCTGATAACCTCAAGGTCGGCAGTTTGAAACTACCAGCTGTTCTGTGGGAGAAAGATGAGGCTTTCTGCTCCCATAAAGATTTACAGCCTCAGAAACCCTGTGCAGGGTGCTATGAATTGTCCAATTTAATTTGCATATGAGGCCATTGAGAATTCCCTGGCTTGAGTCAGGCATATCTTAGTCCTTAAAGTGATAACCTTGCTTTTTTACATTTTAAAGAGGTCTTTTATAGCATATTTGCCTAATGTTATGTGTTATTTGATTTCTTTATTGCTGCCTCTAGAAGCATTGATTATAGATCCAAGTAAAAGGAAGTCTTTGTGTTGAGTTTCAGGCCCAGAAGGGAAAAGCCTTCTGAGTACATAGGTGCTGAGAGATCAAAAAAATGACCAGAACTCATTTTGCGAGGCATTAATTTATTACCAAAAAGAGAATAAAGGAGATGGTTTACTAACAAGGGAATTTACCTACAAAGGGCAAAACACAGCTTTGTCCAGTAGCAGCTGGCTGGATCTTGAAATGTTAACCACACAAGATGCAGGGGTTAGGGTCATTTTATATTATGGTATATTCACAAGTATAAGGGAACTTGAGGATGCTATATGGAACTAGGAGAGGTAGGAGAGTCAAGGTGTCAGATTGTCTGTCCCCTCCTAGAGAACAAAGCGATTTCAGTAAGCAAGATGGTAGGAAGGGCTATTGGCTCCTTCCTACCCTAACCAAAGCATAACTAAAGCAGAACAAGGGAGCTGGAGGAGGGGCTGTCTGCTTCTTCCTAGACAGCACAAACAGTGGGAAGAGACAGAAGATATAGTTCTAAGTGACCTTGGCATGGTCATTTTGGAACATTATGTTTGTGTCCCTACACTTTGACAAACTTCAAACATTTCTTAATTTATCTTGATGTTATATATTGAAAGAATTGTGAGTTTTTCATTTCCTTTATATTGAGATGAAATTCATAATGAAGGCTGCTTTTGTTGATCTTCATCAGTAAGTCTTTCAAGACCCCTTTGCTTCCAGCAAGCAAGGCTGTGTCATCTGCATATTTCAGGTGCCTAATGACTCTTCTTGAAATCTTAATGCTGTTATTCTTCATATAATCCAGTTTCACTGAATATTTTTTCAGGGTACAGATTGAATAAGTATGGTGAAAGGATACAACCCTGACATACAACCTTCCTCATTTTAAACCATTTATCCCCTTGCTGTGTTCTGATGACTACCACTTGGTCTATGTATAGATTCCTCATGAGCACCATTAATAATTTATGATCCACATAGTTGAATGCTTTTATATAGTCAATGAAACACAAGTAAACATCTTTCTAGTATTTTTTTGCTTTCAGCCAAGATCCACCTGATGTCAGTAATTATTATCCTACTTCCAAGTACTCTTCTGAATTCTCTTGAATTTCTGGTAGCAACCTGTGAATTTACTACTAAAAGAGTTTTTGTATTATCTAGGGCAGTGTTTTACTTTCATGTGTTATTAGTGATATTTTCCAGTGTTTCTGAATTTGGTTAGGTCACCTTATTTTGGAATGAGCACATATATGGATTGGAAGAGATACAGATTTTTGCCAATGACCACAATATGCAATCCTATTTAATAGAGAGAATAAGAAGCACATAGCAATATTGATCCATAACAATTTTTAAATTCATCCTGTACACAATGCCAATTCTTGCTGTTCCAGAACCAGGGAATTTATCTTGATTAATGTGTATATTAAGAAAGTGAGGCGGCACAAGAGGCACTCATTCATCTATGCCAAGAAATTTGGAAGACAGTTATCCGGCCAACTGATTGCAGGAGATCCGTATTTGTGCCAATTTCAAAAAGAGGTGACCCAGAGGAATGTGGAAATCATCGGAAAATCTCTTCGATATCCCATGCGAGAAAAGTTGTACTAAAGGAAATACAGAAATGGCTTCAAGCATACATTGACAGAGAACTTCCAGAGGTTCAAGCCGGATTCAGAAGAGGCCATGGAAGTAGGGATATCATTGCTGTATACTGAGCAAATAATATGAGAAGCTGAGTTCTATGAAGAAAAACGTGGCATCAGGATTGGAGGAAGACTCATTAACAACCTGCAATATGCAGATGATACAACCTCGGAATTTATTCAACTGAAATTAACAACAAAACAAGGCACATTTTTTTAAAATGAAACAAAAAATTTGGAAAAACAAATAATGCAGTGCCATTGTATGAATTTTTAAAGAAAGAAAACATAGCAAAGTTCACATAATTGTATTTTAGAAAATACTCAGAAATAAATTATTGTAACTTAATATATATAATAACTTACTTAATGATTAAAAGGAAGAAAATGAAAGAGAACAAATACATGGAGGAAAATTACAAAGGCAGCGATCAGTTTTCCAAGTTAAATATAATAAATTATGAAATTTAGAGTTTGCAAATGCATGATACCTGAGTCAAGGTTTGCAATATCTATTAATTTAAGTGTAACATCTGGTTCCCTAACTTCATAGCAAAAGGAAGAATTGATTCTTGATGACATTCAGAATAGTCCTTGTACGAGCACAGGCCTGATAGTTTCTTTTCCCAAAATGGCAATTTTGGGTGAACTAATTTTTGCCATTTTGAGGCATTGCTGCTAAGAAATTAGTTTATTTATTCAGTCACTAAAAGGACCATTTTAAACACAGTATCACATTTCTACTTATCTTCATCATTCTTAGAAAAAGACAATGCCTAAATAGAGATTCCTTTAGAGACATTATATACTTTTAAAGGAAATTACTTTGCTAAAAATGTCTCTGACACCTTTTCACCCACAAATCTATCAAAACTTGGGAGTAAGATAAAAGACATATTCTGAGTGATTTTATCAAAATCTGTATCGTGATAGGAATGTGATAGTGGTACCTGTCATTTGAAAGCAGAACATTATTACTTTGTTTTTTTATCCATTTAAAGGAAATTTTCCAAAGGTAGCAGACCTAATAATTCAATGAAACCCTACAGAAAAGACATACCTAAAATTTTTATGCATATATTATTTGACATTCTGTATCATAAGGAGTGCTATGTAGGATAAGCACTGGATTAGAATTGCACATAAACAGTTTTAACACACTAGCTGCTCTTGGAAATCCTAAACAGAATCCTTATGAGTCGACACTAACTCAACAGCACACAACTAAAGCCATAAACAGCTGACAAGTATAAAATCATGTCCAAATGTCCTGTGTTAAGCCTGTTCTACTGTCTTTGGATGTGAAAATTTAGGCAGATTTTGAGCCTTTTGGTAATCCAGTTTTCATATTCATAAATGAGGATAGTAAAGAAATTCACTTCAAAGAGAATTGCATTAATTAAATCCATGAATATGTATTAAATAATTTAGACCTTTATTTGGAACATAGTAAGTACTGCATGCTGGTTGCTACCAGTAAGCACTATGTTAATGGTTGCTACCCCAGAGAGTCTGTATGGATAAAGCTACAATACAAGATTAATACTGTTTTATAGGAGTATTTGACATATTCTTTGTAGGTGCTTCTCTGAAAACAAAATGTATTTAGGTATCTCCCTAAATTACTGAGAATTTCAACTGATGTGTATATGTTTATCTTTAACTTAAATTATTTCCTGAAAACTATATTCTCCTTTATGAATGTTACACTAATATTACAAATTTGTTGTTAAAATTGAACTTATACCTCAACACCAATTTCTTCTGTAAATTTATTTTACAAATGTACGTGTCAATCCTATTTTTAAAATTTTATAATGTTCAAAGCTCAAAATGAGGTTTGACTTATTCTTAATTTCACTTTTAACTTAATTCAGCTGTTTAGGTTATTTTCTTTTTGACTTTTACTCCATAAACTTAATTCTGATTTTTCCCTTCTCCTTTTCCCACAGGCTCTAAAATTCTGGCTCTTTCCAGTCTTGAGCCCTGAAACTTTTTTTTTGTCATTTTTATGAAGTTTAACTTGATGAAGATCATACCTAATATGAGAGGACTTCAAAAATTCATGGAAACATATAATTTGAAAATATTGAAATTTCTCTTTGAACTTTTTGAAGCCCATGTTATTGTTGTTGTTGTCAGGTGCCATTGAGTCGGAACCAACTCATAGCGACCCCATGCACAGCAAGACAAAACTATGTCTGATCTTGGGCCAACCTCACTACCACTGCCACACTTGATGCCATCAATGATGCAACCTGGCCGATTCATCTCGTTGGGGGCCTTCCTCTTTTTCTCTGACCCTCCATCTTATCCAGCATGACATCCTTCTCCAGCGACTGTTCCCTCCTGACAATATGTCCAAAGTATGAGAGATGAAGTTTAGCCATCTTGGCCTCCAAGAAGCACTCTGGCTGCACTTCTTCCAAAACAGATCTATTGATTCTTTTGGCAGTCCATAGCACCTTTAGTATTCTCCTCCAATACCACAATTCAAAGGCATCAATTCTTCTATGATCTTCCTTATTCTCTGTCCAGCTTCCGCATCCATAGGAACCCCCTACATAGTATTAATTCCTTCTTCAAAGTTTTTAATAGCTCTTTTTATCTAATTAAAATGAAAACAAATAGCACTGCTATAAAGCCAATTATGACTCATGGCAGAACTGCTCCATCGGGTTTATAAGACTATATATTATATCTTCACAGAAGCAAACTTCCACATCTTTACTCTGTGGAGCAATTGGTAGTTCAAATCACCAACCTTCTGGATAGCGGTTGAGCTCTGAACTTCCAGGGTTCCTTTGATGCCTAATTATTGACTAATTAAATACCCCTTGCTCTTTTGCAAATATTTTTTTAATCAATATTCTCTTTCTTCCTTTGTTTTTTTTTTATTTTTTTTCCTTCAAGAACTCATTGTTGTTGATTTCCATGCTTGCCTTCTTCACATGTTCTATTATGTGTTACAGATCAGATAAGAGCACCATTGTGTGGTTCTGTCATCTAATGGCATAACAAAGAAGGCAAATAATGAAACTACGGTTTAAAACAGCATGTAATAAGTGCTGAGATAGTGGAAGGACAGGTGTCAAAGCATTATGTTGCCTAATGAGTTATGAAGTTTAAGGTATACCACCCTAAGAAACCGATATAGAATTCAAAGCTGAAAAATGAATAGTGTTCAGACACACAATGAGAAGAGGAAATGGAATATATGAGTCCAGTAGAATAGTGTATGAGCTTTAAGTTACAGGTCACACAGAAGAGAGAATGGAAATTTTTTTATTAATTTAGAAATATTTTTTAAGTTATACCTTGATAATGAAAGTCCTAGTATGACACTTTAGGATAACTGGATTGCAAAGTTAGTTTGAACTGCAAAGTTGGAGGTTCAAAATAACCACCTGATCCTCAGAAACCCTGTACAGGGTTGCTATATGTCAGACCCAACATGAAAGCACTTAAAAACAATGACAACAACATCCTTGGCAATATGGGAAAGAGCCTCAAATCTGTAAGTATTGAGGCTTAAACAGTATGCAAGGAAAAGAAGACTAATGATTCACCAAATCAGACCCAAATGTTTAGGCTTTACTTTTAAGTAAAATGGGGAATAAATGAAGTATTTTCAAGGAAAGAGACACATGCTCATATGATTAAATTCATATCTTTGAAAAATACAAGTAATGAATGGATTTTGTAGGAGTCATACACTGAAAGATAGTCCAGCTAGGTGATGATTATTTGCTGTTGTCTGTTATTAGGTGCTGTGGATTGAGTTCCAACCCACATGAACCTTAACTACAGTAGGAAACTGCCTGATCCTAAGCCATCCTCATAATTGTTATGTTTGAGCCCATTGTTGCAGCCACTGTGTCAATCCATCTCATTGGGGGTCTATCTCTTTTTGACTGACCCTGCACTATACCAGGTGTTATGTCCTACAGGGAATGGTTCCTCCTGATAACATGTTAAAATTTTGTGAGATGGAGTCTCATCATCCTTGCTTCTAAGGTGCCTCCCAACTATACCTCTTCCAAGACAGATTTGTTTGTTCTTTTGAGAGTCCTTGGTACTTTCAGTATTCTTTACCAACGCCATAATTCAAATGCATCAATTATTCTACAGTCTTCCTTATTCATTGACTAACTGTCACATGCATGTGAATCTATTGAAAACACCATGATTTGAGACAAGAATATCTTAGTCCTCAAAGTGATAGCTCTTGCTTTAACACTTAAAGAGATCTTGTGTAGAATATCTGTCAAATGCAATTGTTGTTGTTGTTAGGTGCCATCAAGCAATTTCCCCTAATAGCAAACCTATGCAAATACTGCCTGGTACTGCAACATTCTCATAATTGTTGTTATGCTTGATCCCATTGTTACTGCAACAATGCCAATCCATCTCATTGGAGGTATTACTCTTTTTTGCTAACCTTCCACTATACCAAGCATAATGTCCTTTACTAAGACTAATTCCTCCTGAAAATATGTCCAAAGTATGAGAGAAGAAGTATGGACATCCTTGTTTCTAAGGAACATTTTGATTGTATTTTTATCAAAAAAGATTTGTGAGTTCTAGAACTATTCCCAATGGAATAGGCTTCCTGTGAAACATTTGCAGTGTATAGGACTTTAGGTGGAATCCTGAGCCACATCCAGAACCTTTTGAGGTAGGACATTCACACTTGAAAAGACAAGCAGACCAGCTTGAAACAACAAGGGAAACAGAAGATACTTCTTGAAAGAAAGACCAGCAGGAAAAATCTAAAACGAAAATGGCAGTATGACTGGCTACTACAAGAACAAGCAAGTTGTTTTCTGGGAAGCCATCAAGGCAAGCAATCAAGTCTCCATAGGACAAAACCCCCTCCTGTTGGGAGCGACTGAACTGAAGCTCTCAGACTTGGTAGTTTAACTGAAGGATTGCAACTGAACAGTTGTGGTGCAGAAAATAGTACTGCTCCCAGGTCAAGGTACCCCAGAGGAACCTACAGGGCTGCTTCGGGAGACATGGAACCTGCAAGTTTTTTTTTTCCTTTTACGTAACCATGACCTTCAGTTCAGTCTGCACAAACATCTAGCTGCTCTATCTCTGTTTCTCTAGCAACCACAAGTTACATTCTTCTGATGAAGTCCCGCTTACTGCATGCATCAATAAAGCCAGATGTTTTTGCACTCTTTTCCCTGCCTCCAGCACTTCCTTTGATAGGTGTATAAGAATAAACTTGCTACATTTGTTCTGCATCATAATATCTTCATCAGAGTGCTGTGTCCCACCTGATTCCAACTTTTATTTAATTCTTTCATGTCTTATGTCTTCTTTTCTCTTCTAATCTCCCATTGTCCCTACTCATGTTTAATCTGTCCTAGCGGGTCATGGAGAATAGCTGATGTTGGACGCAGCACCCTCCAAAACTGAAACTCAAAAGGAACACATGAGCAAAAATGTAAGTTTGCTGGTGACCACATTGATCTCCTGGTGACTGGAAGAGGGAAAAAGGCAGCAATGAAGATATGGGTTGAGTTTATCCATATTCCATAGACTCCTGTCAACCTGGAGATGAGAGAGGAAAGAGGAAGGACTGGTTGGTCCCAAGTAAAGTGAGACCTGGGGATTCCTGAGCCCATGGATGAGGATATAACAATGGAGGGATAAAGCTGAGAGTGAAGCATCCAGCTGATATGATGTGAGGGGCACACAAGAATGCACATACTTGAAGATAGTACCCATTTGACCTAGCTTAGATGGCTTGATGATCAGAACACGACTGGTGATGGTGGTGGTGGTGTGCCATGGAGACAATTCCAACTCATAGCAACTCTGCATAGGGTTTCCGAGGCTGTAAATCTTTATGGGGTCAGAAAGTCTCATCTTTCTCTCACGGAATTGCTGGTAGTTTCAAACTGCTGACCATGAGGTTAGCAGCCCAACTAGTAACCAATATGCTACCAGAGCTCCTTAGAACTCGACTGTTGTTGTTGTTATTAAGTGCCATTGAGTCGGTTCCGACCCATAGCGACCCTGTACAGGGTTTCCGAGGGTGTAAATCTTTACGGGAGTAGAAAGCCTCATCTTTCTCCCGCGGAGCTGCTGGTAGTTTCGAACCGCTGACCTTAAGGTTCGCAGCCCGATTCGTAACCACTACACTAAAAAAAAATGATAAAGGAAACAAGTGTAAATTGCTACAATTTGATGAACTTGACCTATAGTTATGGATGTAGTAGCTCAAAATACCAAGAGGGAAAGAGTCTTCACATCAAGTGTCTATCTCATCCCCTCTCTATACAGGGTTGATAGAGACAGGCAACTTAAACATTGGCTAGCATAGTGGTTATGAATTGGGCTGTGAACCTTAAGGTCAGCAGTTCTAAACTACCAGATGCTCCATGGGAGAAAAATGAGGCTTTCTACTCTCATAAAGATTTATAGCCTCAGAAACCCTGTACAGGGTTGCTATGGGTCAGAATTGACTCGATGGCACTTAACAACAATAGCAACCTAAAATGATGGGGTTATAAAGGCACAAATGACTGACTTGCAAGTTTTCAAGAAAGATTTTAGTGTCAGAGTATGTGGGGGAAGGTAGAATCCCCAATGAATAGTTTTCATCTTTTCTGGACAGGTCTCATGAAACGAGATGGGGATAAGATTCTTATGATTAAATAGTGAGTAATTGTTATCACTACTAATTGTGACTGTCACACTGTAAAGGTAGACGTTTTGTAACAAAAAAGAAGGAGTAGTTAATTTTGCAGTCCAGGAACAGAGGACCATAGGATCATCAAGGGAGAAGAGCATGAGCTGAATGGGGGACCCTATTCAGAGAATCAGAGGCAGAGATGAGGACATGAAGGAATAGAGCAGCTGAAAATTCTTGACTCATGGGAAGAGAAAGGCTGTCTGCTGACAGACAGGTGCTGGCAGCCAGGAGGCAGGCTTGCAGAATGTGCCCTTTGGTTGCTTAAATGATTGTATATTCCTGAGTGTTTTTATGTACATCCCCGCCTGCCGCCTCCCCCCCAACACACACAGACACACAGACACACACACACAAAAAAAAAAACAACAGAGGGAATAGAAGCAAAAATATTGTTGAATGATGATGCATGGAGGAGATTGTAATTATTTTAATGAAATAATGAGTGTGAAACTGATATTTGCCCATGTAAACTAATACTCACTTCACAGTAAAAAATTTTAAAAAATTTATAACATTCCTTTAAGATTGCTGCTAACATTACAATAATGAAAGCCATGAAAATATATGTTACTCAACTTTTGTTTTGTTTTCGATTTTTCAGTTAATTTCTACCAATGAAGTAAGTTAAGTTTATAAATTATACTGAAATAGTATATTTATGTGTGCTTAGATATTTTCAAAGAAGAAATTACAAAAAGATAAATGGATTTTTTATGTTTTTCAGAAGCAACACTAATTGAATATGTAATCATAGTTTTTAATGGTGTTTTCTATAAACTGGCCAAGGTTCCAAATGAAAGAAAAAATTAAATAATGTTAATGCTATGGAAAAAAAAAAAATTGTTTGTTCTTCTAGCAGTTCAAGATTTTTTCCATATTCTACTCTAACACCATAACTCAAAGGTATTGATTTTCCTACCTTATTCATAGACCAACTGCAATGGTTAGGATTCTGTATCAACTTGACTAGAACAGGATTTCCAGAGATTTAGCAGTTGAAATGTGCTTATTCCCATGTTGATTAAATCTGTTACAGGCATAGTTAACTCTATGATGAGTGGCTATAAGTAGTCAATCAATTGAAGGGATGCTTCCTCTGCTAAGGATCTGAGATTCTGCAAAATTGTAAGCCATTTATATATATATAGTTGTTATGTGCCGTGGAGTTTGTTTTGACTCATAGTGACCCTGTACAGGGTTTCCGAGGCTGTAAATCTTTACGGGAGCAGTTCTCCAGCGGAACAACTGATAGTTTTGAACAGTTGACCTTTCGGTTCGCAGCCTGATTCATAGCCATTACACTACCAGAGCTCCTTTATATATATAGTTGTTATTAAGTGCCATCGAGTCAGTTCTGACCTATAGCAACTCTGTATAAGGTTTCCTAGGAGTGGCTGGTGAGCTTGAATTTCCAACTTTGAAGTTCAAACTAACTTTGCAGCTCAGTGCATTAACCCACAGCACCACAGCAGGACATATATATATATTTCATCGATTTTGCTTTTCTAGGAAACTAAGCCTAAGACATATGATATCAAGAGAGTGGGGTTCAAGAGGAGCAAAATTATAAGGATGATTTTCTAAACTGGTTCTCAAGCATGACTAATTAAAAGGCACTGATATAGGTTGAAGTTATGTCTGACCTTAACTTCAAAGGAATCAACCCTGAGTTAATTATGAGTTTGGTTTTCTTTTCCCCTTGTGGAGTCAGAGGAAGTCAGACATGGTCCTCGTTTGGTTCAGCTGGTGTCAGGGACAGGATTCATTGCAATGACTCCAGACTAATGAAAGAGGTTTAGTAAGAGAACTAAGTTAGATGGGAAATAATGTTTCAGCTAAGGGGAGAGCAGTTCCTGGAATTTCCTGTAACCAAGGCTCTCTGGTAGCATAGTGGTTACAAAATGGGCTGTTAATCTCACAGTCAGCAGTTTGAAACTACCAGTTGATCCACGGAAGAAAGATGAGGCTTTCTACTCCTACTCACCTAAAGATTTACAGCGTCAGAAACCCTGTACAGGGTTGCTATGAGTCAGAATGGACTCCAGGGCATGAAACAACAACAACAGCAATGTCTCCTTGGATACAAAATGCCCTGTGGTCCAAAGGAGAAAAAAAGATTTAAGTTGAGTGTTTTAAAGATTTATGTTTTTGACTGCCTTATGGATATTAGTTTCTCCTGCTTATTGTAAAATAAACTTACATGTGTGGTAGAAATGAATGTTGTGCATGATGATTACAGAGAGCTTATAAGCATGCCTTCATGTTCTATACTTCAGTATACTTAACTGAATTTGCTAAAAGCAGAGTTAGAATTTTCCCAGAAAAAAATAGGCTTTTGGTTTAAGCCTTTGTAGAGTATGGGTGGGGTCTTAGGTAGAATCCTGAGCCCCACCCAGAACCTTCAGAGTACATTTGCATTTGAAAAGACATGCACACCAACCCAGAACTTCTGGGAGAACAGCAGTTCATGTTCAAAGAAATCAGAAAAAACAAGCAGTCAATTTGGTGCTTTGAGTTTCAGAGGCATCAAGGGAAGGCAAGGCAAGGCAAGTCAGCCTGTAAGAGAAACTTCTTTTCTGGAACTGGAGCCACAAGCTTGCTGGTGACCACCTGGGTCTACTGTGAATGGAACTGGGCAAAATGTAGCAGTGACAACACAGCTGAGTTTAGACATGTTCTTTTGGCACTTGTTGATCTTGAGATAAGAGGAAAGACTGGTCTGAAGTTTTCAGAATTGTATGAACTCCTAAACCCCCAGGCACTGACCTAGCCCCTGGGAGATATCGATAAGAGTGAAGGGGTCAGCTGTTGTGACGTATGTGTGAATTACCAAACTTGCAACTGGTATCCATTTGATCTAGCTTGGACAGTTAGGACAACCGGAACCTGACCATATGAAGATAGAGATGTTTGATGCTCTGAGAAATTCCCAATTGCTATAATTTGATGAACTGAACTTTTGCTTATGGATGCAGTTGTTCAAATTTCCAATCAGAATGGAAGAGTCTTCATATCAAGAAATATGCGTATCTCCTCAGTGTTTTGGATTGATGTTGTTAATGTTGTTGTGCCGTAGTAGAGTTGGTTTTGAACCATAGAAACCCTGTATAGGATTTCTGAGGAGCAAGCAGCTAGTGAGCTTGAAGCACCGACCTTGTTCTAACCAACTTTGAAGTCTAGTGCATTAACCCACAGCACCACACCAGATCTCAACTGGATTGATAGAATTGGGCAATTTTGACACTTACTATCAAAAATGAGGGGACTGACTCCTGGCTTTGGGGCAGAAAAAGCAAAAAGGACTCAAGGAAATTTCTTTGATGGAAGTATGAAAAAGCCAGATAAAAATGCTTTGCCGGGATAATCCCAGAGCTTTAAAGTCAATATAAAGTAAAGGGAAATAGTTTCAGGGCCTACCAGTGAAGAAAACTAACTGAGCAAGAAGGAACACAGAGATTTATGAATCAATTAGGACTCTGCCTCTGACCCACACTCTTGGCAGAGGTCAGAGGGTGGGGCCACAGCCAGCAGCTAGGGAGTGAAAATCACCCAGTGATTTATGGAATAAGACGTGTAATTTTTTTTTTTCCCCTTTGTTCTTCTTTCACTATTTTTCATTCAACTCCTGTGTTCTGCCCTGTCACAGACTCTCTGCCAAGCCTGGATGTCTTCACGTGAGTGAGAGTGAACCCTCAAACGGGTCCGGCATTGCGCACATAGGACACGCTTTTCCCATAATGCAAAGTAGCTCAAAGTTTCAGCTGAAAGTCCAGAGGTTAATCCTTTAGTGGGTTCTTATGACATCTGACAATGGGATTTAGCCCAGAAGGTGGCTCTCATATTTGGGCAAAAGCATTTATTCCTGCTTTATCTAACAAGTGACAGCAAGTCTGGCCATACAGCTGAGCTGTATTTATACCCTGTAAAACCTCAATATAAAAGGCAAGAACCAACACCAACTACTATACACAAGATAAGTGTGCAAATGTAACACCTGTTAAAAACACACTAAAGGGAGAAGGGCACTGTGGATACAGGGAGATCTAACTGATCATCAGAAGAAAAAAGTGTGAGCAATCTTTCTTCCATTCATTTCTCATTCTCTGTGTACCTCCATAGTGATGACTAGAGGAGGTGCCTGTGAGAGTGGACACCTCCACCCAACCCAGAAGGTTTCTGCTGTGCACACACACTGATCTCCTCAGCAAAGACTACTGTACTAATTCGCTACGGGTTTTCTGTTGTTGTTGTTGTTGTTGTTGCTTTTATTTTTTTTAGATTTTGTTTTTATTTTCATTCTGGTTTTTGCTTTTTTGGTCCTACTTTGTCCCTAGGGGTAGGAGTTTTCTATCCCTGCATTATGCAAGAAGAGACAGCAACCAAGGCCATATAGCCAAGTTACAGGCGTACCCTATAATATCCCACAATCAAGAGAAGAGCCAATACCAGCTACTACACATTACATAAATGTTGTGTTGTTAAGTGCCGTTGAGTCAGTTCTGACCCATAGCGACCCTGAACTGGGTTTCCGAGGCTGTAAATCTTTATGGGAGCAAAAAGCCTCATCTTTCTACCGCGGAGCAGCTGGTAGTTTTGAACTGTTGACCTTGCAGTTAGAGGCCTGATTCATATAGAGTTTGCTATATATATCTTGGATTAAGCTCTGATCTCTCAGCAGAAACCATGCAGGCAAGAAGAGAAAAACAAAACAAAACAACAAAAAAAACTACCAACCAAGAATCATCTACCCAGCAAAGCTGTCAATAAAATATGATGGTGCCATCAAAACTTTCCAGGATAAACAGTAGCTAAGAGACTTTGTCAAAGCCAAACCACCACTTTAAAACATCCTGAAGAGGGTTCTTTGGACTAAAAATCAACATGAATGGACAACAACCAGAAATTAAAACACATGGCAACACGACCAAGAACCCAATTGACAGATAGAAGTGTCCAGAATAAAAAAAAATTACAACATTGAATTGAAAGGACCAGTAAAAGAACAAAATAATGACAATGTTAAAGAAGGGGGAAATACAGGAACAGGTAATGAGGAGATCAGTACACTGCAGAATAAGATAGACTGTGTCAAATGGAGAAAAAAATTAGTATAGCATAAGATAACCTCAAAGAAAATTTATACTTCACAGCATACAAAGAAAATAAAGATCCAAGAATTACAAGGAAATTTTAAAACTAAGAAGAAATTGACAAGAAAGAACACTAAAAACATGAACTCAACACAGGAAGACATACAGAACAAAGGGAGCAGCAGCACCTAACATAATGACAGCAATTAAGTCCTATCTTTCGATAATTAGAGTCCTGGTGTAGTGTTGTGGGTTCATGGACTAGACTGCAAAGCCATTTGAACTGCAAGGTTGGAGGTTCAAGCTCATCAGCTGCTCTTCGGAAACCCTATACAGGGTCGCAATGGGTAGGAAGTGACTTGATGGCACTTAACAACAACAACAAACAATAATTGCACTGAATATCAATGAATTAAATACACCAGTTAAGAGAGAGTGGCAGAACGAATAAGAAAACAATTCTTGCTGCTTGCAAGAGACACACCTTACACATAAAGACAAAAACAGATTAAAAGTTAAATGATGGAAAAAAATACCAAACTTATTGCAATCAAAACCAAGCAGGAGTGGCAATACTAATCTCTGATTAAATAAACTTTAAGGCAAAAACCAGTACAAGAGATAAAGAAAGACATTATCTCATGATTAAAGGGAAAATTGAACAGGATGATGACATAACCATAATAAATGTATATGTCACCAATGAAAGAGCCCAAAAATATATAAAGAAAACCCCACTAGAATTAAAGAAACAACTAGACTAATCTATAATAATACTGGGAGATTTTAGTACACCATCACTTTTGAAAACGGAAAGCACAAACAGAAATAAACTTGACAAAGATACACAGGAACTAAACAACACAGTTTCAACATAAAACCAAACGACTTGTCTGTCATGCTGTGGTGGCTTGAGTTGCTGTGATTCTGAGGGCTATGCCACCAGTATTTTAGATAACTAGAAGGGTCACCCATGGTGGACAGGTTTCAAAGACAGACTAGGAAGAAAGAGTGACAAACTACTTCTGAATCGCTAGTCGATGAAAAACTTAGGAATAACAGAGAAACACTGTCAGATACAGGGCCAGAAAATGAGCCCCTCAAGTTGTAAGTCACTCAAAATGTGAGTGTGAAAGAGATGCCTCCTCAAATTATAGTTGACCATGATGACGTGAATAGAGTAAAGATCGTGGGAGAAAAGCTCACAGAATCTTCATTTGCTGATGGGCCACAACTCAAAATGAAGAGAAACAGCTGCAACATCCACTGAAAATTGGAATATGGAATGTATGAAGTATGAATCTGGGAAAATTGGAAGTTGTCAAAAATGAAATGGAACGCATCAACATCGATATCTTAGGCATTAACGAGCTGAAATGGACTGGTATTGGCCATTTTGAATCTGACAATTACATGGTTTACTCTGCAGGGAATGACAAATTGAAAGGGAATAGTGTTGCATTCATCATCAAAAAGAACATATCCAGATTGGTCATGAGGTACAATGCTGTAAGTGATAGGATAATATCCATTCACCTACAGGGAAAGCCAGTTAATACCACTATTATTCAAATGTATGCACCAACCACTAAAGCCAATGAGGATGAATTAGAAGAATTTTACCAACTTCTTCAATCTGAAATTGGTTAAACATGCAATCAAGATGTATTGCTCATTACTGGTGATTGTAATGCAAAAAGTAGGGAGCAAAGAGGAAGGACGAGTAGTTGGAAAATATGGCCTTGGTGATAGAAATGTTGCTGGAGAATGAATAATAGATTTCTGCAAAATGAATTATTTGTTTATTTTAAATACCTTCTTTAGACAGCATAACAGACGACTATACACATGGATCTCACCAGATGGAACACATAGAAATCAAATTGACTACATCTGCCAAAAGATATGATGGAAAAGCTCCATATCATCAGTGAAAACAAGGCCAGGTGCAAACTATGGAACAGACCATCAATTACTCATATGCAAATTCAAACTAAAGCTGAAGAAAATGAAAACAAGTCCA
>NW_006408584.1:6665703-6666707 GCF_000296735.1 Chrysochloris asiatica
CACCTGACAACAACAACAAGAAACAACACAATCAATAAACTTAGCTCATAGAGGTGTCCAGACCATTCATTCCAACAAAACACAATGCAAATTCCTTTCCAGTGAACATGGAACATTCTCCAGAATTGATCATGTGTTTGGGCATAAAATAAGCCTGCATAAATTTACAAACATCAAAATATGACACAGCATATTCTCAGACCATAATGCCATACAATTCGAAATCAACAATAGGAAGGACAAGGAAATAAAATCAAATACATGGAAACTGAATAAAAACCTGCTTAACAGCTTCTGGGTAGTAGAAGAAATAAAATGTAAACTCACAAAGTTCCTAGAAACAAATGAGAATGAAAACACAACATATCAAATCTTTGGGATATGGCAAGGCAGTGATGAGACGACAATTTATTGCATTAAATGCACACATCCAAAAAGAAGAAAGAACCTTTATTAACACATTAACACAGCAACCCTAACAGTTAGAAACAGACCACCAAAACTAGTCTACAGTCACCAGAAAAAAGAAATAATAAAGATTAGAGCAGAAATAAACAAGATAAAAAACAGGAAAAATATAGACAAAATCAAGAGGACTGATTCTTTAAAAGGATTAATAAAACTGAAAAAAAAATTGACAAACCAAACAAAATAAAAGAGGGAGAAAACACAATAGCATGCATAAGAAACCACATGGGTGATGTCACAATGGAACTAATGGGGAAAAAAAAGATAATAACAGAATACTATGAGGAGTTATACTCCAACAAATTCAAAAACTTAGAAGAGATGGATACTTTTTTATGAAAGTATGACCTACCTAAACTTACACAGAGAGAAGTAGAAAACCTGAACAGACCCAAAATGAAAGAAGAAATGGATCAATTCATCAAAATCTTCCAACCAAAAAAAGTCCATGTCCAGATGGCTTCACTGGTGAGTTTTACCATTCAGGGAAGAGCTGTCACCAATTCTACTCAAATTATTCTGGAATATAGAAGAGG
>NW_006408584.1:6666843-6670128 GCF_000296735.1 Chrysochloris asiatica
AAAATCATGACCAAGAGAGATTCATATCAAGGATGCAAGGATGGATCAATATTAGAAAAACAGTCATTGTCATCGGCCATAAAAATAAAAAAAGAGAAAAGGACCACATGATCAAGTTGACTGATGCACAAAAGGTATTTGCCAAAATCCAACATCAATTCCTGATAAAAACACTCAACAAAGTAAAAATGGAATGAAATTCCTCAGCATTATTAAGAGCATATATGCAAAACCAACCACCACCATCGTTCTCAATGGAGAGAAACCAAAAGCCTTCTCTTTGCGAACAGGAACCAGAAAAGGATGCCCTTTGTCACCACTCCTATTCAATATTGTGTTGGAAGTCTTAGCCAGAGCTATAAAGCAGGATGGGGAAATTAAAGGTATCCCAATTGGCAGAGGAAGTAAAACTCTCTCTATTTACAGATGATATGATCCTATACATAGAACACCTGAAAGACTCAGCAAGAAAACTACTGGACCTCATTGAAAGATTCAGCAATATGGCAGGGTACAATTTCAACATACAAAAATCAATTGAATTCCTCTATACTAATAATGTATGCTCCGCGGGAGAAAGATGAGGCTTTCTACTCCCGTAAGGATTTACACCCTCGGAAACCCTGTACAGGGTCGCTATGGGTCGGAACTGACTTAACGGCACTTAACAACAACAGCAACAGCAATACTAATAATGACAATGCTGAAAGGAATTTAGGAAAGCAAAAATATTTACAAGAGCTGCCCAAAGGATGAAATATTTATGAATAAATATAACCAGAGAAACAAAGGACTTATACAAAAAAACACACAAAACAGTACTACAAGAAATTTAAAAGCAACCTACAAAAATGGAAGCATATACCATGCTCCTGGATAAGAAGACTTAACACTGTGAAATGTTCATATTGCCCAAAGCAATCTACACATAAATTGCAATCCCTGTCCAGATTTCAACAACATTCTTTATAGAGATGGAAAAAACAATTACAAACTATATATGGAAAGAGACCCAGGATAAGCAAAGAACTACTTAAGAAGAAAAAAGTTGGAAACCTCTCACTCCCTGATTTCAAAATTTACTACACGGTTACAGTAGTCAAAACAGCTTGGTACTGGTACAATGAAAGATACATTGATCAATGGAATAGAATCGAGAATCCAGAAATTAACCCATCCAACATATAGCCAACTGATCTTTGACAAAGGTCCTAAGTACATGGTGAGGAGATAGTCTCTTCAAAAGATGGTGCTGGCATTACAGGAAATCAATATGCAAAAGACTGAAAAAAGACCTTTACCTCACGCCATATACAAAAACCAACTCACCATGGATTAAAGATTTAAATGTGAATCCCAGATTTATAAAGATCATCAATGAAAAAAATAGAGACAAATTTAAAGTCTCTAATCCAGGGCACACACAGACTACCAAACATTGCGAAAATTGCACAAACAAAATAGATGATTGGGACATATTAAAAATAAGAAATTTATGTGAATCAAAAGACTTCATCAAAAGAATAAAAACGGAGCCCACAAAAATGGGAACAAGTCTTTTGCAACTACATATGAGACAAGGGATTCATTTCCAAAATATATAGGAAACAACAACACCTCTACAAGAAAAAGACAAATATATAAGTAATTCAATTAAAAAATGGGTACAAGACATGAACATACACTTCATCAAGGAAGACCTTTAGGCAGCCAATAAACATGTGAAGAAATGTTCACGATCATTAGCTATTAGATCAAAACAGGAACGAGCTATCATCTCACACCAGCAAGAACAGTGAACTTCAAAAAAGTAGAGGATAATAAATGCTGGCGAGGATGTGGAGAGACTGAGACCCTCCTACATTGCTGGTGGAAATGCAAAATGGTCCAACCACTCTGGAAAAAAGTATGGCACTTCCTCAGAAAGTTGGAAATAGAAATACCTTATGATCTAACAATTCCTCTACTTGGTATATATCCACAAAAGATAAGAGTCATAACACGAGTAGATATTCACGCACCAATGTTCACAGCAGCGCTATTCATAATAGCAAAAAGATGAAGACAGCCTAAATGTGCATCAATGGAAGAATGGATAAACTAACTTTGATATATACACACAATGGAATATTATGCTACCTTGAAGAATAACAAGGAAGATGTAAGCCACCACATAACATGGATGAACCTTGTAGACATTATGCTGAGTGAAATTAGTTAGTCACTAAAGGAGAAATATTGCAGAAGACTAATATTGGACAAGCTTAATAAAAGATACCTTCACTAAAAGGAAGAAAAAGGAAAAATTATTTGTTGGTTACCGGGGGTGGGTGATGGTTGGGGGCAGGGAGGGGACAGTAGAGCACAAAGTAGGCAATAGACACATCATATTTCCGGTGTTGTCATGGGTAATATATAAGAAGGAGGAGGGGGACAGAAGAACAAGGAATATAGGAGAACACTTAACTGGCTTGCATGGGCTAAATGGGACAGTGGTATAATGATGCATGCTCAACCTTGGAAACACAGGGCTCTGTGATGCAGGGATTGAGGCATAGTCTGAATGGGTAAAAGACAGAAAATGCTGTTAAGATGCTTGACTGTTTTATGAATATTTTCCTTGCCTACTATTGTAACATAGACACATGAGGGAGATAGAAAAGAATATTCTGAAACATGATTATAGAAAGTTTATAAGCCCACCATCAGCCTATAACTGATTAGAATATCTAAAAGGGGTGCTAGAACTTGCCCAGTGAAAGAGGCTTTTTTTCAGAATCTTTGTAGGGTTTAAGACCTTAGGTGGAATCCTGATCCCCATTAGGAACCTTCTGAGATGGGAAATTCCCACTTGAAAAGACAAGCAGACCAGCTTGGAGAAGCTAGAGGAACAGAAAATACTTGAAAGAAAGACCAGCAGGAAAACCAAAACCAAAAATGGCAGTCTAATTGGCTACTACAAGAACAAGCAAGTTGTTTGCTGGGGAGCCATCAAGGCAAACAAACAAGTCCCTTCAGGACAAACCCCCTCCAAAGACTGAAACTCAAAGTGAATACATGAGCAGGCATGTAAGCTTGCTGGTGGCCACATTGGTCTACTGGTGAGAGGAAGTGGGGGAAAGCAGCAATGAAGAATGTGAGCTGAGTCCGGCCAACTTACATAGACCCCCGTAATCCTGGAGTATGGTGAAAGCTGGTTGGCCTGAAACACGGTAAGACCTGGGAACTCCTGAACCCAGGGACAAGGACATGGGTAGAGCTGAGAGTGAAATATCCAGTTGATAT
>NW_006408584.1:6671519-6674380 GCF_000296735.1 Chrysochloris asiatica
AGATAGATAGACAGACAGATAGATAGATAGATAGATAGAAAGTGTATGATTTGTTTTGCATGTTTGTTTCAAATATTATTGCTTTGTTCATTTGTGAAATACAAGTTGTAAATGGAGCCACAGTGCATTTTTGCTTGCACGTGTTTTAGTTATATCATGTTGGGTGCAAATAATGACTTAATGACTTTACAATTTTCTTTATTTAGAGATTATGTATATAATTTATAGGTTTCAAGTTGACAAGGATAGACGGTAATGGTTAGGATTCTTTGTCAACTTGACTAGGCCAGGATTTCTAGAGATATAGTAGTTGAGATATACTTATTCCCATGGTGATAAAACCTAATACAGGCGTAGTCAACACTATGATTAGTGATTATGAGGAGTCAAAGCAACTGAAAGTAAGCTTCCTTGGAGGTGTGGCCTACTCCCAATTAATGGACATGTAGGATGGACTCTTTCTCTTTCTTCCACTGTGAACCTGGGATTCTGCAATTGTAAGTCATAAGTCATTTCCTTGTTAATAAGCTTCTCTCTCTCTCTTTCTGGTAGCATAGTGTTTATGAATAGGGCTGCTAATCTAACAGTCAGCAGTTAGAAACTACCAGCTGTTCTGTGGGAGAAAGATGAGGCGTTCTGCTCCAATAAAGAGTTACAGCCTCAGAAACCCTGTACAGGGTGGCTATGAGTGAGAACTGAGTCCATGGCACATAACAACAACATATACATATATATATATATACACACATATATACACACATATATATACACACATATGTATGTTTCATTGGTTTTGCTTCTCTAGAATCTAAACTAGGCTTAAGACACCAACTTTCACGTACCTATGAGGCAATAGAAAATACCATGGCTTGGGTCATGAACACTTTCAACACATTAAAGAGTTCGTGTGCACCAGATTTACCTAATGTAATTTAGGTAATTTCTTGGCATAGATGAGTGACAACATCCAGTGGTGCATTAGTTTTTGTGAAAAATTTCAGTTTGTGTTCCATAAATTCCTGGAGCCTTATTTTTCACCAATACCTTCAGTGAAGCACAGACTTCTTCCTTCAGTTGAGCATATGTTACCTACTGAAATGGTTGAATATTGCCCAGTTCTTTTTGGTCCAGTGACTCTGTGCATGGACCTTCCATATTCTATTTATTTTATTCACCTTGTTTTGATGCTTTCTGAATTATCCAACATTTTGCCTATGGAATCCTTCAATATTCCATGTCAAGGCTTGAATTTTTTCTACACTTCTTTACTTAGAGAAATTCTGAGCATGTTCTTCACTTTTGGTTTATTAACTCCAGAGTTTTGTTCATTTAATTATAATACTCTACTTTGTATTCTTGAGATGTCCTTTGAAATTTTCTGCTCAGCTCTTTTACTTCTTCATTTCTTCCATTCCCTTTAGCATCTCTACACTAGAGAGCAAGTTTCAGAGTCTCTTATAACTTACATTTTGTCTTCCTTTCCTTACTGTCTTTTTAAGATTTTTTCCTTCCTGTATGATGTTCTTGATGTCTTCTCACAGCTCTTTTGGCCTTTTGTGATTAGTGTCTAATGCATCAAGTCTGTTCTTGAGATGATCTCTAAATTCAGGTGGGAGTTCTGGTGTGGTGCTCTGTGCTAATGTGCTGTAGGGCAAAGTCAGTTTGAACTGAAAAGTCAGTGATTCAAGCTTACCAGTTGTTCCTTGTAAACCCAATACAGGATCTCTATGGATCAGAACCCATAACAACAACAACAACAACAAGATATTCAAAAGCAGTTCTGGTATGGCAATGTAGGATAAGTCACTGGACTGCTAACCGCAAGGTTGGTGGTTCAAACCTATCAGCCACTCCTTGGAAAACCTATTCAGTGTCACTCTGAATCAAAACTGACTCGCTGGCACATAAAAACAGCAATGACAATGTTCAATATATTTTAATTATCATAGACTTGTTTTAATTTTCTTCAGCTTCATCCTGAAATTACATATGAACAATTAATGGTTTGTTCCACAATCTTTCCCTGGACATTTTTATGGTTGATTTCTGTCATCTCTTTCTGCAGATTAAGTCAACTACATTCCTGTGTTCTACATCCACTGAGGTCCAAGGATATAATCATATTTAATGTTTACAAAGCTATTAGCAGAGAACAAAGAAGATGGCGGATCAGGTGGATGTGTACTAAAGAGCTTCGCCAACAACAACACAGAATACTAGACCAAGCAGGCTCAGGGGATGGTCCCAGAACTCTGAACCACATATAAAGGAATATTTAGAAGGTTGAAAGGCTTACAGCTAAGGGAATTTGTGGCAGAAGCAAGAAATCTACTGCTTTTTAGTCCGGGATGCTCGGCTGCCACAGGAGCCATCAGCTTGGGTGAGACCAAGCGGGGGAAGGATTGGAGTGGCCACAGACCCCTAGCAGAACCACTGAGATAAAGGTGTGGACATTATTTTCTTTTGGTAGCTCTTCATTTGTCCCTTGCTGTCTGTGCACCTCCATTCTTGTGACTATAGGGGTGCCTGAGATAGTGGGTACCCCAACCCCACCCTTGGATGGTTCCACCATGCATACGCACAGATCTCCTCGAAATTTAAAGAGACAGTTTCCAATTAAAACCAAATGGCCACAGCCAGCCCTGAACTGTTTACAACTAGAAAAAAGGCCGGAATGGGAATTGTGGAGCGGAACAAGCAGACAAAAGAGGAAATAGGCTAAAAATTAAATCCTAAGTTATGTCAAACCAACCAACAGAGGTATCGTGAAATTTCTCAGGAAGAAGAGTGAAAAGGGAAGCCCATTTCATGATCACATCTACCTGGAGGCATTCAGAAAGCATAAAAAATACCAAAATACA
>NW_006408584.1:6679985-6681230 GCF_000296735.1 Chrysochloris asiatica
TTGTAAAAATATCCATAGCTTATTATGATACACATAGTGAAGAAATTTTGCATAGTCAATAATGCACAGTTGAACATCTTTCTGGTATTCTGTGCTTTTAGCCAAGATCCATCTGACAACAGCACTACCAATGAAATCCTTCATTTCATATCTTTGTTTTAATCCAGCTTGAATACCTGGTACTTTATTGCCAATGAACAGTTACAGCCATTTAGCCATTTTTTAATTATCTTCAGTAAAATTTTACTTGCATATGACTTTGATGTTGTTTGATGACTTCCACATTCTGTTGGGTCAGTTTCTTTGAAATGGACACAATTATGGATCACTTCCAATCAGTTGGCCAGGTGGCCACATCACTTAGTTTAGATGCATTAGTGCCTCCAGTGCTGCATAAGTGTGTTAAAAGACTTTAATTTGTATTCTATCAATTCCTGGAAACTTGTTCTTTGCTAATGACTTCAGTGCATATTGGACTTCTTCCTTCAGTACCATTTATTGACTCTTGATCATATTCTACTTGTTGAAATTGTGGAATATAGGACCATTCCTTTTTTATACAATGGCTCTATATTCATTCCATCTTCTTTGGAGCTTATGCATCATTCAACATTTTACCCACAGAATCCTTCAATATTTCAAGTTGAGGCTTAAATTATTCTGCAGTTCTTTCAGATTGAGAAATTCTGGGTGTGTTTTTCCCTTTTGGTTTTTGAACTCCAGGTTTTTGTACATTCATTATAATACTTGACTTTGTCTTTTCATGCTGATCTTTGAAACGTTATGGTTATGTTCAGCTCTTTTGCAACCTCATTTCCTCCATTTGCTTTAGCATCTCTATGCTGAAGAACAAGTTTCAGAGTCTCTTCTGACATTCTTTTTGTTTTGTTTTGTTTTTAAGAAGACAACAAAGAAGGTCTTTGCATTCTTTCTTTTATTCTTTTTGCTTTTTACCTGTATGATGATTTTGATGTCATCCCACAACTCATCCGATCTTTGGTAATCAGTGTATAATGCGCAGATCTGTTCTTGAAATGGTCTCTAATTCATTTGTGATGTGTTCAAGGTCATATTTTCACTTACATGGCCTTGTTTTTAATTTTTCAACTTCAACTTGAACTTGCATAGGAGCAATTGATGGTCTGTTCCACAGTCTACATCTGGCCTTGTTTTGCACCATCTCTTACCACAACAGTAGCCAATTTCATTTTGGTGTATTCATTCAGGTGTTTTCCATGAGTAAGT
>NW_006408584.1:6682320-6683277 GCF_000296735.1 Chrysochloris asiatica
TTTTTTTCTGTCATTTCATATTTAATATTTATTGTCTTTATGTGTAAGGTATGCCTCCTATAGGCAGCATATTGAAGGCCCCTACTTCCTCATCCATTCTGCTATTTTCTCTCTTTAATAGTACATTTATTCCATTGGCATTCATTTTAATTATTAATTGGTGTGACTTGATTCCAGTCATTTTGCTATGTATTCTTTTTTTGTTGTTGTTATGTGCAGTGCTTCTGGTTTCTTTGGTCCACGTGAATTTTCATGTTGATTTCATTTTATTTATGTATTTTCTTACCAATTTTTTCACTTATGTTATTTTAATATTTGATAAAATTATGTTTTTCTTTTTCTTTGATTTGGTGTAATGTGTGTTAATTTTCTTTGAGGTTACCCTACATTTTATTAATGTCTTCCCAGTTTAGAACAGTATTTTTATCTTGGAATCTACTTGACTTCCTTACCATTTGGAATTTCTGCAGCCGTGCTTTTTGTTTTGCAGTTGTTTTCGTTACAAATTAATATCTCTGATTCCTGATTTTCAGTCTTGTAGGGCTTTTTTTCGAGTTCTGGTATGGCACTGTGGCCTTATGCACTGTACTGCAATGTAGGTTTGAACTACAAGTTCAGTGGTTCAAGATTACCAGCCACTCTTTGGAAACCCTATAAAAAGTTGTAATGAGTGAGAGCAAATTCAACAGCACTTAACAATGACAAGGTTTATTTTACTTCGGATACTTCTATATCTGGATTGAAGTCTGGGTGGTGTTGTAATGTATGTCAGACTCAGGTTGCTATCTGCTTTTGCTGATTCTCAAATGAAAATCCTTTAGTATTTTTTTGTAAAGTTCATCTGGTTATTACAAATCCCCTTAATGTCTATTTATTTTGAAATATTCTCATTTCACTGTCATAGTTGATGGACAGCTTTATTGCATATATAATTCTTGGTTGGCATTTTTTTTTTTT
>NW_006408584.1:6685487-6690459 GCF_000296735.1 Chrysochloris asiatica
CTGGTTGTTCTTTTAGCTTACTAGTATTGAGAAATGTATCTTCAAACTCACTATTCCTGGCTTCCATTAATTTAAAACTGCTTCTTTTCCCTCTTAATATATTTGATTTTTCTGAAATCTTAGTGTTAACCTTCTGTATTTCTATTTGTAGGTTTTCAATTGTCTATAATCTTTTGCCTATTTTGTTTGTTTGTTCTTGTTGTGTTTTCCTGAAATTTTTCTTGTTTTCCTTAATCTTTCTGTCAATCATGTGGAGGTACCAAAAAATAATTCTCTTGAACTATTTTAAGGTACTTCCAAGGCCTTTTTTTCCTCAAAAGCCTTTCATACTTTGCTTCTTGATGACTTTTTTGAATCACTATGCCTTGTTTCTTCATGTGAGCAAAAACTATCTGTTGCTCCTAGACGTCGTGGTGTTTTTGTATTTGCATTTAATTGATGAATGTTTGTTGCTATGTTCTTAGGCACTAGCCAACTACCTCCTGGTCAGTGTGATTAGGAGATGGAATTATGTGCATCATTTTCTATCCATCATTTATGCAGCTAAGTTTATGATGGGTTGGGCTAATGATGATTATTGTTGTTGATAAGGTATATAGCAGATGGTATTGCCTCTTGGCTAGTGGGTGGGGTTGTAGAGGGTATCTTTGTGGATGTGCTATATGGACATAGTTACTGTTTCCTTTATCTCTGCAAGTCACTACTATGTTTCTGCAAATCCAATATGCTGCCTTATCTCTGAAGTCACTCACAAAAATTTAGATGGTTGTGCTGTGTCTGGTTGGCTAGACAGATCACCAGTTTTGTGGAGCTTTTTCAGCTTCCTCTCTGAATAAGCATTCAGTCCACTTCTCGATCACTTCTTCTGAATCTCATGATTCCAGGACTATCATCCACATCTGTTTCATTTGGTTTTCCATATCTTTGCTGTAGAGGATCTGTATAGATTTTCTGCTTATTCTGCCATCTTGATTGAAATATTTTTTTCCAAATAGCATATACATCATACTTTTTTTGTAAATTGCATAGCCCCCTCATGAATTGTTTTCCCACATATGTAATGAATGTTACATGTACATTATTTATGTGGGTGTGTAATTTGCAAAAAATAAGATATATCAGTTTTATTGTGTACTGTATCCTGATCTTTGAGCATAATGGATCACGTTGTTGTTGTTATGTTCTGTGGAGCCGGTTCCAACTCATAGAGACCCTGTACAGGGTTTCTGAGGCTGTAAATCTTTATAGGAGCAGAAGGCCTCATCTTTCTCCCGTAGAACCGCTGGTAGTTTTGAACTGCTGACCGTGAGATTAGCAGCCCAGTTCATAACCACAACACTATCTCAAAATAGAGCAGATTGCACATTTTGTAGTGAGTGCTCAATGACTAACTGAGAGGTTGACAGTTTGAATGCACCCATAGGTACTTCAGAACACAGGTCTATCTGCTTCTGAAAATCACAGACTTGAAAATCATATCTGTGTTAGATTATTAGCAGACACACCCCACTTTCTATGTTTGCATGGAAATGTGCAGTTGCTCCAACATTATTTGTTGAAAAAAAAAATCTTTTACCCATATTACACCTTTGCCAAACATTATTGAATGCATTCAAGTGCTTGTATTTCTACTCCATTGGCCTATTAGATACATTCTTTCTGAAATACAACATGATTTGGTTATGTGAGCTTCACAGTATATCTTGAAGTCAACTTATATTAGTTCCTCAACTTTTTTCTTCTTCATTTTGGTGTTATTATATATATAATCCTCAGAATTGGCTTGTTAATATCAACGATGTAACTTCCTGGAATTTTGTTTGTGATGAACCTGAATCTATAGATCATGTTGGCAAGAATTGGTATCTAACTCTTCTCACTGAAATAAGTTTCTGTAGTATGATCTATTTTTGATTATTTTATTCTTTTTAAATTTACAACACAAATAATTACACATTGATTTTACTAAACCATATGATGAATTACAGAGTCCTGGTGTAACACTGTGTGCCAATGCATTGAACTGCAAAGTTGGTTTAAATGACAAGGTTGGCGGTTCGAGCTCACCAGCCACTCCTCAGAAACCCTTTAAGAATTGCTATGGATTGGTACCAACTCGACAGTACTTCACAATGATGATGAATTGCATTTTTTGTTTGCTTTAATTAATTTAGCCTTAATTTAAATGATCAAATGTTATAACATTAACCATTTTAAAGCTATTTTATTTTAAGTACTAAAGGTTTAGAAAATACAAACCATATAGAAAAACCAATAAAATGTTTTGTAATGTATCATGGTTTCTCTCTTACCAGAAAGTATCAATTTCAAAATACGTTTTAGAAAGACAATTCAACCACTTAGCATACATTGCCTGATAACGTGCATCATAGACAAGTAGAATAAGGTGCAGATTTAATCCCTTAATGTGATCTTAATGTGATACTGTGTTCATTGACTTGCTATGTAAAATAGCACATGTCAAATACAATATAGGAATATATGCACTTGTAAAAATGTCCTTCATGAAACTGAACTTATTTTCTTCTTACATGGCTAATACTCAAATAGTCTCAGAAACTATGGAGTTAGACAATTTCAGAAAAAAAAAAATGTGCCAAAATATGTAAATTTGTTATTGTGATTTTCATAATAATAGAGAATGAGGTATATATTACGTTTTAAAAGAACTAGCATATGAGATAGAGACAAATTGGGTTTTTAAAAATACATAGTTACTAAATTATTTCTAATGTTATAACGATATTGAGATTGTACCCTGGCATTTTTCTTTTAGTGTAATTTGGGTCAAATATATAGTAGTGTGAAACTGTTTATGTGATATCACTGTATTATTACTAGAGTTTGAAAAACAAGCAAAGCAACAAGCAACAACAAAAACAGAAATTTAAATCTTATTCTAAAGTTGCAATATGCTATTCAGAGAAATATAAACAGATAATGTTTTATTAACTGAAAAACACATATAATTTATGAAGTCTAAAGGAATCCTGAGGAGCTCTGGTAGTGTAGTGGTTACGAATTGGGCTGCTAACCTCAAGGTCGGCAGTTCGAAACTAACAGCTGTTCTGCCAGAGAAAGATGAGGCTTTCTGCTCCTGTAAAGATTTATAGCCTCGGAAACCCTGTATAGGGTTGCTACAAGTCAGAACCGACTCTACGGCACATAACAACAACAATGGAGTCTTGGTGTGGCGCTGTGCGTTAATGTGCCAGACTGCAAAGCCATATGAACTGCAAGGTTGGTGGTTCAAGCTCACCAGAGTGTCCTTGGAAACCCTATATAGGGTCGCTATTGGTCGGAACCAACTTGACAGCACTTAAAACAACAATGATATAAAGTGGGAGCATAGTGGGTGGCTCTATATGGAAGAACTGGACAGCAAACCATAGAGCCTGCCAGCCGTTCCGCAGGAGAAAGATGAGACTCTGCACCCTCCAAGATTTAAAGTCTCAAAAACCTTATACAGGCACTTAATAATGAAAATATCAATAATGGCATGAAAAGCAAAATGCATTAATAAAGGATCTTGTTCAGAATAAGGGGGAAATAAAAAACTAGGGATGGTAGAGACCAAATATGGTTTTGGACTTTGTTATCTCTTTATATTAGAAACTACACATCTTATTCCAGGTCTTCAGCTTTAAATACTATTTGTAGAAAAGTGGTCCCTGAAAGTACATTTCCAGATTTAAAGTCATTTTGGAACTACTAAGTTTTACTTGTAATTGGTATCAGCAATTGACTTTTTCACTGTCAAACCCCCAAATGTAAGTGGACATCTCATTACTGTTCCTGCAAGGAACTGAATTCTATACCTGAAATGAGTTTGGAAGATGATCTCAAGACTAAAATGAAATAGTGGTTCCACCTGATATCTCGGTTTCAGTCTAGAGAGACAAAGATATTGAGCAGGAGACCTTGTTAACTTATGCTTAGAATCCTGAACCACAGAAATGATAAGATAATAATTTGTTGCTTTAACACCCTGAGCTTGTGATAATTTGTTAGGTATCAAGTAACATAGATAACACAAAAAGTTGCTACAATAAACTAAATGTGGTGAGTGTCAAAGTTTAAAATACAGTGTAATTTATTTGGAGCATAGGAATAAACTACCACACCCTCCTTTCCCCTTGCATCAAAACACAGAAAAACAAAATAAAACAAAACATTGCATTGTCAAATAAATGAAGGAACATAGCAGTACCATCCTCCCTCTCCCCTACATATACTCATTGGGAAAAAAAACAAAACACAACATTGTCAAATAAATGAAATAACATATTAGCACTAATTTGGCTTAATGTTGTTTAAAAACTTTTTTTTTTTTTTTTTTTTAATTCTGGACTGATTTCTGCTGACTAGCTTTCTTCTGTGATGTTCAGTTGTCAGCACTGTCCATTTTATTGAGAGAGATCACTATAATGAAATTGCAGCAGTGGTGTTTTATAAAAGGTTCATGCTTATACTACAGGTGGCATGCTATCCATTCTAAATCTGATTTGTGTTTTCAGTAAGAAAATACAAAGTCTTTCATCACTTTTAAGATTATCATGAAGTTTCAAGTTTTGTCATGCCAAACAGATGACTAAGCTGATTCATTTATCTTAATTAAAGTTCATCTTAATCAAGATACTGTCTGTCAGGTAGAATATTTCTTTAAAAGCAATTCTTAGCCTCATTATCATAACACCAGTCACAAGGAAATCACTATCAGGGTTACATACTTGAATATACAGTTGAAAACTGTTAAAAAGAATAGTTCTGAAATTTCTTCAATAAAATATGGTGGTTCATTTAATTCAAATATTTGTACTTTGGTGCATTAGCTCTTAAATTTTAAAACAATGTATTTGATCACAAATCTGATAACTTATTTAACTAATATGCTCACGGTGGACTATTTCTTTTTCTAAACAAAAGAGTATATGATTTAGAAGAATAATAT
>NW_006408584.1:6691023-6692446 GCF_000296735.1 Chrysochloris asiatica
CTGATTATGAAGCATTTTAAGAAAATTGAAAATTTTAGTGAGAAAAAGGCCAATAATTGTTTTTGTTCTTGAATCATGAGGATGTACCTTCTCGTTCTTCAATGCTAGAAAGAGCTTTCCTAATGATATTTTATTAGGAAACCTCTCTTAGCTACACCCACAGCCCTGATCTGGTACTTTCAGTCTTCCTTTTGTTCCCCAACTCAAAGAATGCTGAAAAAGGAACATGATTTGAATCTGTCTAGGAGTCCTGGTGTGGCGCTGTGGGTTAATTCGCCAGACTGCAAACTCATTTGAACTGTAAGTTCGGCAGTTAAAGCTCACCAGCTGCTCCTCAGAAACCCTAAAAAGGGTTGCTATGGCTTGGAATTACTCAACAGCACTAAACAACAACAACAACAGGATGCCAAAACAGCCATTTTGATATGGTGTAATTCTTCAGAGAAAAATTGTTATAGTTGTTGTTAAGTGCTGTCTAGTCAGTTCTGACTTATAGCCACCCTCTGTAGTGTTTCTGAGGAGTGACTGCTGGGTTTGAACTACTGACATGTGGTTAGTTGTTAAGTGCCGTGAGTCGATTCCAACCCATAGTGACCCTGCATAGGGTTTCCAAGGACCAGCTGGTGAGCTTGAACCACCAACCTTACAGTTTGAACCACTTTGTAGTCTGACGCATTAGCCCACAGCACCACACCAGGACTCCATGTGGTTAGTAGTGCAGTGATTATCCCACAGCACTATACCAAGATTCCAAGGGATGGATTAGAGAGATGGCAATACTGTCTTCAGAAGTGTATAGACCTAGATGTGGGACATATTAAGAAACAATAGCTATATGTCATAATATTTTTGTTTAATAATGATTTCTATTATTTTATAGCAATCCTCCTTTTTAAATAATTTTTATTGTGCACCGAGTGACAGTTTACATGGGATAACACCAGTTCTTCACTCATCCCATTGCACTTCACATCACCACTATAACAACAATTCCCCCCATGCACCAGCATTCAACAGTATTTGCCTTTATTCCTTCTGTTCCGTTCCCTTTTTTTGATGTACTCAGGAATACACAATCATTCAAACAACCCAAGGGCACATTCTACAACCATGACCCCCTGGACACCAGTACATAGCCTCTCTCCCTCCAGAGTCCTCAGCTGCTCCATCTCTTGATGTTATCATCTCTGTCTCCGTCTCTTGTGTCACCACTTCTCTGGATAGGGATACACAGTCTGTTCATTTTAAAAGAAAACTTTTTTTAAATTTAATGTTTTATTGTGAATTATGTGATAGTTTATGTGGGAGAACATTAGTTTTACATTCATCCTATTGTATATTGTTTCATTGCCATGGTTACAATCCCCTCCATACATCATCAACCAACCAAAGGGTATACACTACAAGCCAGCCACCACCCACC
>NW_006408584.1:6696981-6698048 GCF_000296735.1 Chrysochloris asiatica
TTTTTGGTATAGAGGAATCCAGTTGATTTTTGTATGTCCACAATCTGTTCTTGCTCTTCTTCCTTGATGGTCCCAGGGTTCAGTGCTCCTGAAATGTAAGATTAACTTCTTCCCCCTTTATGTTACAAATCTTCTACCTTTTCAGGTGTGACTATTGCAATTAGTCATGATAACAATTACTCTTTATTGAGACATGAGAATCTTATCCCCATCTACTCTTACCAGACCCATCTAGACAAGATGAAAACAATTCAATGGCAATTCTATCTTACCCTCATGCTTTGAAACTAAACTCCCACTTGAAAACTTGTAATCAAGTCACTTTATGCCTGTATTGCCCCATCATTTTAGGTAGCCAATGTCTAAATTGCTCGTCCCTATCTACCCTGAGTACAGAGGCAATGACATTGATACTTGATGTGAAGACTCCTTCCCTCTCAGTTGGTATTTTGAGGTATTACATCGATAAGTATAGGCCAATTTTATCAAATGGTAGCAATTTACACTCATTTCCTTCATCAAAAATTGTTATTTTAATCTTCTTCTAGTTGAGTTCTGATAATCAAGTCATTGAGGATAGGTCAAATGGGCATTGCCTGCAAGTTTGAGTGTTCTTGTGCATCTCCCTTCACTTCCTATCAGCTGAATGCTTCACTCTCAGCTCTAGCCCTCTGTGGTTTTGTTTTTCTCCATGAGCTCAGAAGTCCCCAGGTCTCACCACAGTTTGGACCAATCACCCCTTTGTGTTCTCTCTCTCATCTCCAGGTCAACGGGAGTCTATGGAACATGGTTGAACTTAGTCCATTTCTTCATTGTTGCCTTTAGTCCCTCATCTATTCACCAACAGACCAATGTGGTCTCCAGCAAGCTACATGCCTACTCATATATTCCTTTGAGTTTCAGTTGGCAGGGAATTTGTCCTGAATATACTTGATTGCTTGCCTTGAAGGCTACCCAGTGAACAACTTGCTTCTTCTGGTAGTAGCCAATCATACTGCCATTTATTTATGTTTTGGGTTTTTCCTGTTACTCTTTCTTTGAAGATGCATTTTCTGTTACTCTGGCTG
>NW_006408584.1:6699172-6700279 GCF_000296735.1 Chrysochloris asiatica
GATAATATCCATGAACCTACAGGAAAGCCCAGTTAATACCACTATTATTCAAATTTACACACCAACCTCTAATGCCAGTGAGGATGAAATAGAAGAATGCTATCAACTTCTTCAATCTGAAATCGATCAAACATGCAATCAAGATGTATTGATCATTACTGGTGATTTGAATGCAAAGGTTGGGAACAAAGAAGAAGGATCAGTAGTTGGAAAATAAGGCTTTGGTGATAAAAATGATGCTGGAAAACTCATGATAGAATTCTGCAAACACAATAATTTGTTCATTTCAAATAACTTCTTTAGACAGCATAAGAAACAACTATACACATGGAATTCACCAGATGGAATACACAGAAATCAAATTGACTACATCTGTGAAAAGAGACAATGTAAACACTCTGTATCATCAGTGAAAACAAGTCCAACAGGAGACTGTGGAACAGACCATCAATTACTCCTATGCAAATTCAAACTGAAGCTGAAGAAAATGAAAACAAGTCCACAAAAGCCAAAATATGACCCTGAATGTATCACATCTGAATTTAGGGATCATTTGAAGAACAGATTTGATACATTAAACACTAAAGAATGAAGACCAGAAGAGCTGTGGGATGACATCAAGAACATCATACATGAAGAAATCAAGAAGTCATTGAGAAGACAAGAAGGTCAAAATGGATGTCAGAAGAGACACTGAAACTTGCTCTCCAGATTAGAAATGCTAAAGCACATGGAAGAACTAGGAGGTCCAAAAGCTCAACAGAAAATTTTAAAGATCAGCTTGAAAAGATAAAGCCACATATTACAACAAAATGTGCAAAGATGTGGAATCAGAAAACCAAAAAGGAAGAACACGCTCAGCATTTTTCAAGCTGGAGGAACTGAAGAAAAAATTCAAGGCTCAACTTTTGTTATTGAAAGATTCTCTGGGCAAATTAATGAATGACGCAGAAAGCATCAAAAAGAAGACAGAAGGAATACACAGAGTTACAGTACAAAAAGGAAATGGTTACTGTTCAACTGTTTCAATATGTAGCATATGATCAAGAGCCAATGACACTGAAGGAGGAAGTCCAAGGTGCTTTAAACGAATTGGCAAAGAACAAG
>NW_006408584.1:6701583-6703159 GCF_000296735.1 Chrysochloris asiatica
GCATTGATGGGCTCAAGCGTGGCAACAGTAGTGAGGTTGGCCCAAGATTGGGCAGTGTTTCGTTTTGCTGTGCATGTTTGCTATGGGTCAGTACTGACTTGATGGCACCTAACAACAACAACATATATATGTTATTGTTATAAATCTTATATGGAATTTCTACTCTGTCCACACTTATTCAATCTATATTCTTAGGCAATAATCTGAGAATTTAGATTATATGAAGAATAACATGAAATCAAAATTGGAGGAAGACTTATTAACAAGTTGGGATATACAGTTGATACAACCTTGCTTGCTGAAAGTGAAGAGGACTTAAAGTACTTACTGGTGAAGATCAAAGACCTCAGCCTTAGGTATGGATTGCACCTCAATACAAAGAAAAAAAAAAATTCCCCAATAAATCAGTAATCAACATCCATATAAATGGAGTAAAGATTGAAGTTGTCAAATACTTCATTTTGCTCAGATCAACCATCAACACTCATGGAAGCAGTTTCCAAGATTTCTAATGATTGTTTGCATTAGGCAATTCTGCTACACAAGATCTTCTTTAAGTGTTGAAGAGTAACGATGTTAGTTTGACCCAAGCCGTAATATTTTCAATTGACCCATTTGCATATGAAAATTGGACCGTAAATAAGGAACACCAATGAAGAACTAACACCTTTGAGTTATGGTGTTGGAGATGAATATTAAAAGTACAATGGACTGTGAAAAGAGCAGATAGATTTGTGTTAGAAGAAGTACAGCCGGAGTGCTCCTTGGAAGCCAGGATGACCAAACTTTATCATTCATACATTGGACAGCAGGAGGGACCAGTCAATGGAGAAGGATATCATTTTTGGTAAAGTGGAGGGTTAGAGAAAAAGTGTAAGACTCCCAATGAGATAGATTGACACAGTGCTGACAGTGAAGGATTCAGGTGTAACAACAATTGTGAGGTTGGTGTAGACCAAGGCAGTATTTCATTCTGTTGTGTGTAGTGTTGCTATAAGTTGGTACTAACTCTATGGCTACTAACAACAACAACAAGAGCTGTGTGAGCCATTTCTTTGATATGAAGTTTTCTAGACATGATTAGCTCTCTCTGTTATACAACATCTATACATGTGTACATATATTGTTGTTGTTAAGTGCCATTAAGTTAGCTGCGACCTATATCAACCTTGTTTAGTGTTTCATAGGAGGGTTTGAAATGCTGACCTTGTTTGCAGTACAGTGCTGATGCTATAACACCATACCAGGAGTCATAGATATAAATATGTTGGAGTACTGGTATGGCAATGTGTGTCAATGTTATACTGGAATTCAAGGTCAGTTTGAACTGCAAGATCGGTCGTTCAATATCACTATCCACTTGTCCAAAACCCGTCTGTCATTTTGTCATACTGTGGTGGATTGTGAGTTGTTGTTATTCTGTAAGCTATGCCATGGGTATTTTAAATATCAGTAGTGTCACCCATGCATGGTAGGCAGGTTTCAGATGAGCTTCCAAATGAAGACAGACTAAGAAGAAGGAGTGATGAACTACTTCCAAATATTTAGTCACTGAAAACCTTATTAACAGCAGAGA
>NW_006408584.1:6710742-6711308 GCF_000296735.1 Chrysochloris asiatica
AGATTTGCCTAATGCAATGCGTCGTTTGATTTCTTGACTGCTGCTTCTGTGAGTGTTGATAGTTGATCCAAGAAGAATGAAGTCATGGACATTATCCTATAACAGACAGTATTGTACCTCATGACTGATCTGGATCTGTTCTTTTTGAAAATGAATACAACACCATTCCTCTTCAATTTTTCGTTCCTGGCATAGTAAACCATGCAGTTGTCAGATTCAAAATTGCCAATACCTGTCCATTTCAGCTCACTGATGCCTAAGATATTGATGTTTATGCGTTCCATTTCATTTTTGACAACTTCCAATTTCTCCAGTTTAGTTCTTTGTACATTCCATTTTCTAATTTCAATGGTTGTTTACAGCTGTTTCCCTTCATTTTGAGTTGTGCCCCATCAGCAAATGAAGGTCCTGTGGGATTTACTCCATTCATGTCATCACGATCAACTCTACTTTGATGAGGCAGCTCTTCCTGAGTCGCATTTTGAGTGCCTTCCAACCTGAGGGGCTCAGTTTCTAGCACTATATCTGACGTGTTTCTCTACCTCATTTTCTTCAATCATTTGTCT
>NW_006408584.1:6712083-6713981 GCF_000296735.1 Chrysochloris asiatica
GTTGAGTCGGTTCTGACCCATATTGACCCTGTACAGGGTTTCCGAGGGTGTAAATCGTTATGGGAGTAGAAAGCCTCATCTTTCTCCCGCGGAGCGGCTAGTAGTTTCGAACCACTGACCTTAAGGTTCGCAGCCCGATTCGTAACCACTACGCTACCAGAGCTCGATATATATATATATCACATTTGCCAATTCAACCTTTATAGCATGTGTACCTCGCTGACATAAAACCTACCTGTCATGTTGTACAATATCTACAGCCAAATTTTCCATCACCATAAACAGAAATTCAAAGCTTTGATGACTACTTTTCATTATATCTTTAAATATGAGAGTATAAGACACAGCTTATCTTGCTTTCGAATTTGCTTTAACCATTGAATGTCCTTTGAATGTTCTATGAATGTTAGAAATCTGCTTGTTAATTTCTCTAAAAAATTCTAGTATTTATTGGAGTTTCCTTGAATCTGTACATCAGTTTGAGAAGAATTAAGTACTCAAACACTATTGAGCCATGGGCACCATATGTCGCTCCATTTATTTTTTTGCTTTAACTTCTTTCAACAATGTTTTGTGTTTTTCTATGTACAGTTCTTTGATATATTTTGTAAACATCATCTTTAAGTAATATAGTATAGAAGTATAATTGATTTTTGTAGGTTGACTTGACATCCTGTGAACTTGGTATATTCCTTTTTTAGTTTCAATATTTTTGTTTGTTTGCTTTTTATGATTTTGATATATTTCTTAGGACCATTGCCTTTTTTCAAAATCTTAGGAATTCACCATTAAGAAACATGCTTTTATAGATTTTTCACTGAATCTTTCGTTTGAGCAGGTACCCTTCTATTTTGTTGTTTGTTTGGAGTATTTATATTAAACAGAGATCAAATACTTTTGTGTACCTTTTGGGTTAAATGGGATCCTGGTGTGACATTGTAGAATAAGCACTGGCCTGATAACTGTAAGGTCTGTGCTTCAAATCCACCAGCTGATCCTTGGAAATGCTATACAAGTTTGCTATGTGTCAGAACCTATTAGGTGGCACTTAACAATTGGATTACATATATTACTTTCCTTTGTCAGACTGTTAATATTGGAATTTCATCTATGAAAATGTAAGTTTTTATCAAAAAGGTTTTAATTGATTTTTTTGTTTGTTTGTTTGTTTGTTTTAAGTCAATTGACAGTTCCTTCTTAGTAGTGTCTTGGTCTAGAATTTATGCTGAAACCTGTCCATCAAGGGTCTTTAATCTAATAGTTGAAATATTAGTGGTATAACTTCCAGCATTACAACAACACTTTTGATTTTTGTTGGTTAAATGCCATTCAATTAGTTCCAACATACAGTGACCATGTACAGGATTTCTTAGGAGTGGGTGGTGAGTTTGAGCTACCAATCTTGTGGTTCAAACTCTTTTCAGTCCTGTGCTTATCCTACAGGACTACACTAAACACTAAAATGACAGAGAGCTAGTGGATTTTATTTCTATGTGTGTAGTAAAGGATGCATTATATAGCTTTAGTTTTAAGTAGTCTAATTTAAAACACTTCTTTATTATTTGATATTTACTTACATATTTACCATTCCTGGCACACTTCCTTTCATTACATAGAAATATATTTCCATTTAATATTAGCTTTCTTCTGTCAGAAAAACTTACTTTAACACATTTTATACAGTTAATCATCTAGTGTTTACTTATTTTAACTTCCAGAAGTGTAAAAAGGTTCAGTTTTACATTATGTTAAAAAGATACTTCTTTGGCTATAAAGTTCTGGGTGACAAATTGTCTGCTCTTTCCAGTCTTAAAGATGGAAATTATCTTTTCAACACTGTTAATTACATTCTTATTTTCCCCTGTACAAAATGTGTCTATTTTTTTTTTCCTTTAGTT
>NW_006408584.1:6716354-6735386 GCF_000296735.1 Chrysochloris asiatica
ACCACCACCACCACCACCATTTTAGATAGTCAGTTTAAGTTGCCTGTCCTTATATACCCTGTATACAGACGGGACAGGATTGACACTTGATTTGAAGACTCCTTCCATCTCTGTTGGTATTTTGGGGTACTACATCCATAAATTTAGGTCAAGTTAACCAAATTATACTAATTTACACTTATTTCCTTTATCAAACATTGTTTTTTGGGGGTGGCTTGGGGGAGGTGGAGGGAGGGAACGGTAGAGCACAGGGTAGAGGTGGACACATCATAGTTTGGGTGTTGGTGAGGGCAATACACAAGAAGGGGGAGAGGTGGAAGAACAAGATAGATAGGGGAACACTGAAACAGATTTGCATGGGCTAAATAGAACAGAGGTAAATAGTGATACATGCTCAACCTTAGAACAACAATACCTAAAAGGGGTTCTAGGACTTTCCCGGTGAAAAAGATTTTGCAGAGCCATTGCAGTGTATAGGACCTTAGGTCGAATCCTGAGATCCATCCAGAACGTAAACTTTGGCTACCTAAAATGAGGGGGCAAAAAAGCATGAAATGACTGGCTTGCAAGTTTTTAAGAGGGAGTTTAATTTAAGAGTATGTGGGGAAAGAAAGAGTCCCCAATGAATAGTTTTCGTCTTGTCTATACAGGTATGGTGAAAAGAGAAGGGGATAAGATTCTCTTGATTCAATAGTAAGTAAATGTTATCTGACTAATTGCAACTGTGGGAACTGTAAACATAGAAGTTTTGTAACAAAAATGTGAGAGTAATAAATCTTACAGTCCAGAAACAAAGGATCCTAGGACCATCAAGGGAGAAGGGAACAAGTGGAATGTGGGAACCTATCCAGAGAAGCAGTAACACCAGGGATGATGGCAGAGATGAGGACATGCACAGAGGGAGTAACTGAGAACTCTTGACTCATGGAAAGAGAGGGACTGAGTCCTGGTGGCCAGGAGGCAGACATGCACAATGTGCCCTTTGATGGTTTAAATTATTATATATTTCTGAGTGTTTTTGTGTACATTTCCCCACTACACCCTCCCCCAAAAAGTGTTGAATGATGATGCACAGAGGAGATTGTAATCATTACAATGAAATTGTGCATCTCCCCTCACTTCATATCAGCTGGATGCTTCACTCTCAGCTCTAGCCCTCCATGTCTATTTCTTGGTCCATGGGCTCAGGAGTCCCCATGTCTCACCACACTTTGTACCATCCAGCATTTTTTCTTTTCTCTCTCATATCCAATGGGAATCTCTAGAAAGTGGTTGAACTTAGCCCATTTCTTCATTGTTGCCTTTCCCCCTCTTCCACTCACTAATAGATCGATGTGGTTGCCACCAAGCTTACATGCCTACTCACATATTCCTTTGAGTTTCAGACTTGGAGGGGAGTTTGTCTTAAAGGTACGTGATTGCTGACCTTTAAGGCTCCTCGGCAAACAACTTGCTTCTTCTTGTAGTAACCAATCATACTGCCATTTTTGTTTTGGGATTTTACTGATGTTCTTTCTTTGAAGATGCATCTTCTGTTGCTCTAGCTAGTCCAAGCTGGTCTGCTTGTCCTTTCTAGTGGAAACGTCCCATGTCAGAAGGTTCTGATGTGGCTCAGGATTCCACCTAAGGTCTTATACACTGAAAAGGCTCCTCAAGAGGCCTATTTCACTGGGCAAGTTGTAGAACTCCTTTTAGGTATTCCAATCAGTTATAGGCTGAAGATGGGCTTACCAGTTTTCTTTAATCATGTTTCCTTTCTATGCCACTCAAGTGTCTACTTTAACGTAGTAGACAAGGGAAACTAATATTCATAAGACAGTTAAGCATCTTAGTATTATTTCCCCTCTTCAGACTATGCCTCGATCCCTGTAACACAGAGCCCTGTTGTTCCAAGGTTGAGCATTCATCACTACTTACCTCTGTTCCATTTAGCCCCTGCAAATCCATCCTAGCGTTCCCCTATCAACCTTTTTTCTTCCAACCAAATATAGATTCATTTTCTATTTTTTACTTGCCCTGTATTATTTTTGTTCATCAACTGAGTCAAATCAACAACTATTTGTATCTGGATTTTTTTATCATTTCCAGTATTGGCTATTTTAGCTATGTTGTTGTTGTTGTTAAGTGCCGTCAAGTAGGTTCTGACCCATAGCAACCATGTGTAAGGTTTCCTAGGAGTGGCTGGTGAGCTTGAACTACCTTCCTTGTGATTCAAACCGACCTTGCAGTCCAGCTCATTAAACCACAGTGCTACCAACATTATGGCTAATATGTATCGTTCATGTTTCTTGTTAACATGATAATGCTTTCCTATACCTTTGGAGTATATTAAATATAATTATCATCATATTAATGTTATTTTCTATTAATTCAATAGTTTGTCATTTTGTATTAATGGATTTTTTTTCTTATTTAGATTAACATGTCAAGTTTGACATTAGAGAACTTTTTAGTCTATGATTATTGTACTGCACTGGTGTGGAGCTGTGGGTTAATGTGCTGACTGCAATGTCAGTATGAACTGCAAGGTTGGCACTTTAAGCTCACCGTCTGTTCCTAGGAAACCCTATGCAGGGTCATTCTGGGTCTGAAACAACTTAGCTGCACTTAATAACAACTGGACTGCTGGAGTCCTTGTATGGTGCTGTGGGTTAATACACTGGACTGCAAAGTCATTTTGAGCCATAAGGTTGGCACTTAACAATAACAACAGGACTGCTAATGACAAGGTCAGTGGTTCAAATCCACCAGTCCATCCTCAGAAACCCTATAAATGGTGGCTGTGAATCAGAAATGAGTTGATGGGACTTAAGGTCAAGTGAACTAATCCCCTTCTGAGTGCTATCCATCATACCTAATGTATTACAAAGTTATTATTATTTGTTTTTCCCATTCTTGTTGATGGCAAAGCTGATATTCCTGTTCAAGTGGGACAATCAATATGAAAAAACAGTATCATTGTGATATTCTCATTAACTTCAGAATTGTTCTGCCTACTCTTTTTCAGTCTTTTTCCTGTGTCTCTGGTGGTTTCCTACCACACATTTGCTTATGATTATTCTGATGAAGAATAGTGAGAATACCACTTGAGTTCTTCCTCTGTGCATTTCTCTCATGTTATTTTTCTACTGCTCAATACTCTGAGCAGTTAAATGTAGCTGTTTGTATTGCTGTATGTTCAATTCTCTTTCCTCAACTCAGGAGCCTGCAAGACTCTATTTGGAGTCACCCTTCTAGCTGTATTTGATAAACTCCTTCCCAGTAGTGAAGTGTTACAATATTAATAGCACTCACCTAATTTTGTTCTGTCTAGGATTACTGCCCTGCACTGTTTGTTCTTTAATACCTAATCAGTATTGTTTTATGTGTTAATTGTTTAAGGCAGATAAATAAACCCTTTGATTCCTAGTAAACATAAGATAGCTCACACATAGTTTTCCATGGGTCATGCTTAATACAGTAGGTATTTATGACTAGACTCAGAATAATTTCATATTTGATTAAATATAAGATGCCATTATTTTAAATTGCACAATTATTTAACACGGAGTCCTGGTGTGGTATTGGAGAATAATGCACTATATTGCAAGGTGGGATTGAATCACAAGATCAGTGGTTCAAACCCACCAGCAGCACCTTGGAAACCTTATACAGGGACACTATAAGTCAGAAGCAACTTGATTCATTTAACAACAATTATTTAATGTGTCACTGAGGAAAAAAATAACACTTCTAATTTTATTTTAGATTCCATAAATATATATCCAGATTTCAGTGAAACTGAATGCGAAAAATACCATCAAATTAAAGAAACATGACCTTATTGACAATATATGATTTATAAATGTATTATTACCCTGATCAAACCCATTGCTGTTGACTCTATTCCAACTCAGTCTCCATATAGTGACCTTATAGGGAGAAAGGGAACTGTCACATAGGGTTTGTAAGGTGGTAAATTCATCTGGAAATAGACTGCCATATTTTTCTCCCAGGTAGTAGTTGGTGGATTTGAACTATCAGCACTTCTTAGTGCTTAATCACTGTATAACCAGGATTCCTAATAAACATACATTAAGATAAAAAATCATATAAGATAATTTAACTAGTTTAATTTTCCAACTATGAAAATGAGACCTAATTAGACACTCAATCCTTGGGAACCCTATACAGGGACGCTATGGGTTGGAACTGACTTGGAAGTACTTAACAACAACAACAACATGGTGGTTCTACCAAGCAACTTTTATTTTATTATTTTTATCTTTTTTTTGCCTGGGTGCATCAAGGCTTCTCAGAATCTGAAAACTGTTATGCAGAATGAGGATTTCTGGCATTCATTGGTCTATTAAAGTCTGTAAAGATATCTTTCTGCAACAATGATAAATTGACTGAGAAGCTCTATAAACTTCTTATACAATTAGTCTTCAAACGGCGCACCATGATGTTTCCTTAATCAAATTTTATTGAAAGAAAATATGTAAGGGGAATAAAGATTATAGCGAAACATCAATTTTAAAATCTTTGGAGGAAATGCTTATCACATCACTACTTTAAAACTGAATGTTCACATAATTATATTTCCAGCTCAGCAATCTCATAGGTAAGTGACAGAATTCCAAACTGAAACTTAAATTAGAAATATAGAACCAATTTTATCAAATTCTTAATAAGATTGACTAAAGGAACTCTCTCAGTTCTTTGAAGCTTATCTGTCTAAATGTATGCAGTAAGTATGGAACTAGTAAATATCTGATGCTCATACATAAAACTATAAAATGATGACTGAAAACCAGATATAGACAACTTTTACAGTTTGCTATGAAATCACTCTAGTCGCTGGTAGTGTAGTGATTACAAATTGAACTGTGAACCTTAAGGTCAGCAGTTCGAAACTACCTGGTGTTCCATGGGAGAAAGTTGAGGCTTTCTGCTCCTGTAAAGATTTACAGCCTCAGAAACCCTGTACAGGGTTGCTTTGAGTTGGAATCGACTCCACGGCATATAACAACAACAATGATATCATAAAATATGACCTGCTTAGTCTGGTAGCTTAATGGTTACGAATCGGGCTGCGAACCTTAAGGTCAGCGGTTCGAAACTACCAGCCGCTCTGTGGGAGACAGATGAGGCTTTCTACTCCCGTAAAGATTTACACCCTCGGAAACCCTGTACAGGGTCGCTATGTGTCGGAACCGACTCGATGGCACTTAACAACAACAACAAGTCTACCTTCATAATTACTAACAACTCCTTCATTCTCTGTAGAAATAGGTGATCTGGGTTGTTTTTGTTTGCATAGTTCCAGTAGGTCTGGGGTCTTATAAATGTCAGAGAACATACTTTCCATTTTGTGGTTTTAGCTCCTGATGTAATACTTGCTGTTGTTGCATAGGGTTTCTGAGGCTTTTGAACAAAATCTTTGTGGGAGCAGGATACCTCATCTTTCAACCATGGAGAAGCTGGTGGGTTAGAACCACGGACCTTGTGGTTTGCAGTCTGACGCTTGTATTATGTAGCCACTGCACTCCCATGTGATACTTACACAAAGTGAAATATTTAGAAAGTTGAATTGCAAATGAGCAGTGAGCTAGTACACTTTTTTGTTTGTAAGTATCAACTAGAAAGGAGCTCTGGTAGTGTAGTGGTTATGAATTGGGCTGCTAATCTCAGGGTTAGCAGTTCAAAACTACCAGCTGTTCCGCAGGAGAAAGATGAGGGTTTCTGCTCCTGTAAAGATTTACAACCTCGGAAACCCTGTACAGGGTCGCTATGAGTTGGAACCGACTCCACGGCACAAAACCACCACCACCAGTTGGCTCAGACTCATAGTGACCCTCTACAGGGCTTCAGAGGAATAATTGATAGGTTTAATCAGCTGACCTTGTGGTTGGCAGTCCAGTGCTAATCCTACAGTTCCACACCAGGAATCCACTACACCTTTAATAAATCATAAAAGAACCTACCACCAAACGTGTTGTTGTAAAGCCAATTCTAACTCATGATAAACTCATTTGTTAACAAAATATAGTTGCTACACAGTGTTTTGTGGATAAGCACTAGACTGCAAATCTCAAGGCTCATAACTGAAACCCACCAACTGCTACTCAGAAACTCTATACTATAAGTCAGAACTGATTGGACAATACTCCGAAACAGCAATCATTATAGAAGCAGATCTCTAGGACTTTTTCTATTGGTGAATTCTGTTGGAGACTATGAACAGTCAACCTTCGATAGTTAAGCCCAAACTGTTTGTATCACTCAAGTACATTGTTGTTGTTAAGTATCATTGAGTAAGTTCCGACTCATAGGAATACTTTGTAGGGTTTCCAAATGGTGGCTAATGTGTGTGAACAGCTGACCTTGCTGTTAGCAGCCTAGTGCTTATCATACAGTGCCACACCAGGACTCTTAATAAACTACTGTTGTTTTGGTGGTGTTGTTAAGGGCTATTGAGTCAATTATGACTCACAGTTCCCCTGTTGTAAGATTTCTGGGGAGAAGCTGGTGGGTTTGAACTGCGGACCTTAAGGTTAGCAATCTAGTGCTTATTCCAATAAACTAAAGCCACAATAAATTCAATGTTCATTACTAACTGGAGATGGTAGAATCCTGAGTCAATTTACCTGTTATCCACATACTATATTTCAAAACCCAGTACTGAGTTGATTCCAATTTATAACAACCATGTAGAATAGAGTGGAACTGTTTCATAGGGTTTCTGAGACAAATTTTTTATGGGATCAGTCAGTTTCCTGTTTCTCCCAGGGAGCTGCTGGTGGATTCGAACTGCCGACTTTGCAGTTAGCAGCCTAGCACCTGGTATGACCTGGTAGCCTAGACCTTGATAAACTGTTGAAGAAACAAATGTGCCATCATTATACAGATGATTTGTAAAATGATAAAACATATTACATCATTCTGAGGCTCCATTAATAACCATATTTGATAATGACCTAATTTAGAACAATTCTCAACTATAATTGGAAGAAAAGTCAACATGCACACACTTGTATGTATCATAAAATAAGAATCACAAATTAATTAAATAGACGGTCCATAACTATGCTATTAAAGATGAGAAACCTTCAAATTATCTTTGACTTCCAAGTGCTAATCCCTGGTGACTATGTGAATTAGCTTCATTTGTGAATATATCTTCTGTATGACTGGAATGAGGGCTTAGGCAACATCACCTGTACATATCTAATACTCTTTACCATGAAACAGAAGAACAAAATTTATTAATTTCTCACTGGGGTTCATTTGTTTGATCTATGAAAAACAGTTAAGAAAGAAAAGACTAATTCTCTTATGAGTTCTGTTATTGGATAAAATGTTTGTAAATCATTCATCCATTTATATAACACTGTTTAATAAGCACTTATTAAGAAAGCACTGGATTTTTGGACTTAAATGTGCAAAGAAGAAGAAACCATAGACCCTTGATCTCAAGATGTAATTGACTATGTTATCACTCTCATCTATAGTTTTATATACTTCTACCTTCCATTCATGATGTTTTGTAAAATGATAAAACATATTGCATCATTCTGAGGCTCCATTAATAACCATATTTGATAATGACCTAATTTAGACCTAATTTAGAATGCCATCAAGTCAATTCTGACTCTTAGGGACCTTGTACAGGATTTCCGCAGAACAGCTGATGGGTTTGAACCACAGAACTTTTGTTTCACAGTAAACAAAGTTTCAGTGCTTATCCTACAGTGCCACATCAACTTCCAATTATAGTGCATCAAAAATCTGAATTTTTTTTAGTCTAGTGACTCAGTGTGATAAAACATTGGACTGCAAATTTGTTTTGAACAAGAAAGCTGGCAGTTCAGATTAACCAGCTGTTCCTTGGGAACTCTATACAGGGTTGCTATGGGCCAGAACCAACAACAACAACAACAACAAGTATCAGAAATCATAGTGAATTTATTTATTAAGAAAGAAAATAGACCAATAATTTTAAAACAAAAACTATAGAATAAAGTATCTACTTCCATAAAGGAGTCCTTTGAGAGTTGAGCCTAATAGCTAATGACAGACACAAAATGTGCAAGTGTGACGGATAAGCATTGGACCTGAAGGTCGGTTTGAACTGCAAGGTGGTGGTTCAAACTCACCAGTCGCTCCTTGGAAAGCCTCTACAGTCGGACCAACTCTATGGCACACAACAACAAAAACAACAATGGTTGTCTTATTAGGAGCTCTGTTGATGTTGTTGGATAAGTACTGGATTTCTAACCTCAACGTTCAAACCCATCATCAGCTTCTAGGAGAAAGATGAGAATTTCTGTTACGGAAAATATTTACAGCCTTGGAAAAAATCTATACAAGGTCTTTAGGAGAATACAGGGCATGATGCGTCACTGTAGGATAAACACTGGTCTTGTTACGTTTTTGTCCTGGACCTTCTCACTTTTGGGTGAGGTCTAAAGAATTAGTTCCACCAAGTCGTGGCTTCTCAGTCACACACGAACAATAAGCAATCACTTAGAATCTCTTCATTGCAAAGCAAAGTACGTTTCAGAGCGAGAAGCAGGTCTTTCCCTTTGAGTGGAGTAGGCCTGGTAGCGTAGGGAGCATAGATTAGATAAAGTCAAAGCAAAAGTACACTCCAAAGAAAGAAGTGGGTCTGTCTCCACAAGAGGAGAAGACATTTTGGGATTGAGGTGCACTGGCTTATAAAGGTATGGGGTCCCTTTCTCGAGAGGTGAGCTAATGCATACTTATTATGAGGAGTAGTCTGATGAATATTCATGGATTTTTAGTTGCAAGCCACAGGCTTCTTGGAAATGGGGTGCCTTCTGTAGTTGTCAACTTTGGGCACTATTTGCGTGGGTTGTCTTCCTATGACCAGCTACTTCTATCAGGGTTTCAGGTTCTGATATCCCTATCTTTGTCTCTAGACTACTCTTCTCAGTGTTATCCCTCTTGTTGGAATACAGATACCCAACCCCCATCCCCCACTTTCAGGGGAAGCCAGGGTAAGAGAGGCCGAGGCCCCAGGGGTCCTAACTTGACCCTGATAGTTTGATAAACACAAGGTCAGCCTTTCAAACCTATCAGTCAACAAAGTCTCTATGAGTTGGAATCCACCTCCTGGAATTAAGCAACAAAAATGAGTCATAATAGAATTGACAGCACAGAACAACTATAACAACAATGATTTTTTTATCTTAGGCGTATTTTATCCTAGATGTATTTACTGATAGTTTACAGAGTTCTGGGAATCCTGCTGTGGTGTTTGAAGATCAGCACTAGACTGCTAACCAGCTTCAACAATGGAAGATCAAGCTCACTAGCTGCTCCTCTGAAACTCTATATAACAGGGCTACTATGAGTTAGAACTGACCCCATGGCACTTAACAACAAATGTGTTCTGAGTACAATTAATTGTATTATTTTCAGTTGGTTGGAAAAGAGAATATGCAATTTTCTGTTATAAGATTTAGGTTTGATTTTCTTAAACTAAAGAATTCTATATTCTCTGAATTACATAATTAAATTAGTAAGGACACATTAAAATTTAATTAATCATCTTTGAGGTATGCTTATTAAGAAGAGTATTCACTTTTTTTCAGTTACAACATACTAAGGAACTGTCCCTGTTAACAAACTTACTATGGACAGTTGTAGAAACCCAGGTTGTGAAAAATAAGATAATTTATAAACTGGAAAAAAAAAAAAAAAAAGTAAGTAACTCCTATAAGAAGTAGAAAAAGCATTTAGTTCATCTAGACTTTCTGTATTTTTGTGCTGAAAAATGTGTTAAAAGGAACAATCATTCTAGAAGAAAAAAACAAAACAAATTGATAGCAATTTAGATTATCACAAATAAAAATTGTTTTAACTTATCTAAAAAATAAATGTATTGCGAAATTTAGAGCTTTTTCTACCCTCCTAAAAGTAGCAATGTAACCACATATTTGTGGTGCATTGTTGTTGCTAAAGTGCCTTCTAATCAGGTCCACTACCACCTACAATAAAGGTAAGTGTTTCTCAGGAGACTGTTAAAAAATGATTTGTGATTTCCACATGATCCTTTAAAGCTCCCACCGAAGAATAATGACATCTCTTTGTTCACCATCCTTTTGGCTAGTCATTGGTGTAATTTCCCTTTTTGGAAGTTGAAGAAATGACATTTATAACTTTGGTAACTATAGGATGGGAGTTGTTGTTAAGTGCTGTTGAATAGGTTCTGACTCAGAGTGACTCTGTATAGGGTTTTCCAGGAGATGCTGGTGGGTCTGAACCACTGAACTTGTAGTTAGCAGTCCAGTGGTTATCCTACAGTGCCACACACACCAGGACCCCAGGAGAGAGGAGAGAAAATCTTAAAAAAACAAAGGTGACACTTAGTATAAACAAACTTCAGGTCTATTTGTATGATGTTCTATTCTTTCACAGATGTTATCATATGTGCCTTGTTAAAAGGGAAATTATAATCATTCTCTTAATTTGATATGTTTTTGTAAATCAAGTAATTATCTCTTGCTTTTGTCTGTATCTAATTGTAATATTTGTGGTGTGCAAATCTAAAAAAAAAAAAAATGAGATTGATTTTATTTATTTTTCTCTCATTGAATCAGGTTGATGCCACCATTGCATTGAAAATTTCCTGTTAAGGTCAACAAAGACCAATTATCAATGCTAATGGCTTCTTTAAAATTCTTACATTTTACTTCTTTGTGTCAACTTTCTTGAAGTCTCTGTTAGCTTGATCTTCAGTATACATTTATTCTTAAAGGAAATCTATTCCTATTACCATTTCTTATTGTCTCTTTTCTCACCATTCTACTTTACCAATATAAATTTTTTGAGGTTTTTATATCTACTCTTTTTGATTATATATATATATATGTTGTTGTTGTTGTTGTTAAGTGCCATCGAGTCGGGTCCGACCCATAGCGACCCTGTACAGGGTTTCCGAGGGTGTAAATCTTTACGGGAGTAGAAAGCCTCATCTTTCTCCCGCGGAGCGGCTGGTAGTTTCGAACCGCTGACCTTAAGGTTCGCAGCCCGATTCGTAACCACTACGCTACCAGAGCTCCATATATATATTATTATTATTATTATTATTATCAATCCATTCCATAGCTTTAACAATAATAAATATGTTAATATGTCATAAAATTTTACATCTAGTCTCAAACTTTGGCCTGAATTTTATAACTGAATCTTTGTAAAACAGCAATACATCAATAATAACAAAAACTTCTCATCCTGTGTTCTCTGGTTTGGTTAATATTATTACCTTCTATTCATTTAGCTAAATCACCAAATTATATAACTTACAGTCATAAGAAACTCTTCTAACTCTCAGAGTATCAAGTCACAAACTTTGACAATTTTGCCTATTTAAATTTCTCTTTAATGATTCACTTCTAGATTTCTACCAATGAGTAAACTAAAGTACAAAGCTAGAATATTGAAAAATACTATATTTATTACTCAATGATAAGTGGCATTTTTAGTTGATCTATTAACTGCACTAGTGCAGGAAATGATGTGAAATAAAAATTAACTTATATTGCTCTTATGTTAAAAAACTGTGTTTTATATCTATAAGCTTAAAGATGAAGACCAAATTCCTCAGGATGAAATAAAAGGACAGTCACATTTTGATATATATTCATCTTACTATTATCATAGCCTGCCACCTTATATATCTAATATAAACCATCTTGTATAGATTACATACCTTATATTATGGATTTATTGATAATACTAAGAAGAGTGAGAATTTCAGAAATCATAATTATGCTCATGAGGAACATGTACATAGACCAAGAGGCAGTTGTTTGAATAGAACAGAGAGATACTAAATAGTTAAAAATCAGGCAAGATGTGCATCGGGGGTATAATCTTTCATCATACTTATTCAATCTCTATGTTGAATAACTAATCAAAGACTTTGTATTATTGAAGAAGTATCATATAACATAGTATAGGAGGAGCCCTTGTAGCATAGTAGTTATGCATCAGGATATTAATTGAAAGGTCAGAAGTTAAATAGTCTAGCTGATCCCAGAGAGAAAGATGAGGTTTTCTACTCCCATAGAGATGTATAGCCTTGGAACACCTATACAAAGTCACTATGCGTTAGAACCAAGTTGATGACACACCACCACTATCACCACCTTAATACTGGAGATTTATCAACAAGTTGCAACAGTCAGATGACACAACTTTACTTTCTGGAAGCAAAAAAGATGGGTATGAGTACTTATTGCTGAAGATGTAAGCTGAACCTAGATGTAAATAAAATGAAAATCCTCACAACTGGACCAATAAATAAAAACATGATGAATGGAGAAAGGATTGAAGTTGTCAAAGACTTCATTTTACTTGGATCCACAATCAACTTACATGTAATAAATAGTCAAGAAATTATATGAGCTATTGTATTAGGCAAATATGCTGCAAATGATCTCTGAAAAGTGTTAAAGAGCAAAAATGGCACTTTCGTGAGCCTGACCCAAGTCGTGATATTTTCAATAGCCTCATGGGAAAGTTAAACAATGAACAAGGAAGACGGTAGAAGAATTGATGTATTTGACATATTGTATTGGTAAAGAATATTGACAGTACTACAAACTGCCAAAAGAACAGTCAAATATCTAATGGAAGTACAGCCAGAATGCTCGTTGGAAGAGAGGATCGATCGTGAGACATTGTTTCTCATGTTTTAGACATATCAACAGGGGCTAGTCCCTGGAAAAGAGATTATGCTTTGGCAAAGTACAGGGCAAATGCAAAAGAGGAATACTGCCACATACCAGGATGGATTGACACAGTTGCTGCAATAAAGGACTCAAACACGACAATTATGAAAATGACTCAGGAATAGAGGGTGTTTTGTTTGGCTGCACATAAGGTTACTGTGAGTCTAACCCAACTCTATAGCACCTAATAACAAAAACAGTGAATTAATTGTACCCCACAAAAATGATGTATTGAAGATCTGTGAGTACAACCCTGTTAAGAGAAATAGTGTTTGTTTTGCTATTAAGGAGCCCTGATGGGGTTATGGATTTGTGGTTCAAACCTGCTGGTTAATCTGAAGGAGAGAGATGAAGTTTTTGGCTCCCTTAAATACTTAACAGTGTTGGAAACTCAGTAAAGATTCAGAATCTATAGAGTTGGAATTGACTTGATGACAGTGGGTTTTATTTTTTTTATTAAAAATATTTATTTTATTAGTCTATTAAATAACAACATACCAGAAGTTGGATGTACTTTAGTTCTAATTCCTTCTGAGTGATGTATTATGAAAAAGGAGGAAGACAGAGTAATGGAAAACAGACACCATATGACAACAAAAGTTTAGATTCAAGGGATATGAGGAAGACCTTCAATGAGATGACTTTACCCAGTGGTTGCAACAATAGACTCAAAAATAGCAAACATTCTGAGGACAGCGCAAGACAGGCAAGGTCACTATGAGTTGGAACTGACTAGATGGCACCTAATAACAACAAGTAGTATTGGCAACTATCTGAAACTATGAAAAAGGCCCAAGGGAGGAACTGGAATAGCCAAAAATCTGATTTCAATGTTTTACCTCCAGAACTGTGAGAAAATATATTGTGAGAAAGTATATTGCCTTTGTAGCCCTCTTTATATATGTAAGAATTGATGTCTGTGTACAACTTTATATAAGCTTCACGCCAGAATTGAGATCTTCCTTTGTTCAACTTAAAATAACTATGCACCTTTTAATGAAAGCATCAATGCAACTTTTAATGGATCAAATGCTATTTTCTGTGACCTTTTCTGAATCCTTTTTAAATTATTTATACTACTCCACACTTTGTAGCTTAGCACATTATGCATTATAAACATAAGCTTTATTTTATGAAAAAAGAGCGCTGGTAGCGTAGTGATTACAAGTTGGAATGCTAACCTAAAGGCCAGCAGTTTGAAACTACCAGACGTTCTATGGTGGGAAATGAGGCTTTCTGCTCTCATAAATATTTACAGCCTCAGAAATCTTATGCAGGGTCTCCCTGAGTTGAAACTAACTCCATGGCACACCAGCAAACAACATTTTAAGAAAATTCTTGCTTTCACATCTATTTATTGTACTGAACTGTGAAATCCTTGAAGATCTTTGGATTACTATAATCTAGCACATAGCATAATACCTGCCGGGGTCTGACCCCGACATAGTTGTCACGAGTTTTTGGTTCACGAGGAGGGGAGATCCAGCGGCGATAGGGATAGCGAAAGAATACACAGACAAACAGAAGAAGGGAGACAATGAGGCACCCCAAAGCCAGGGTGGATACATCACTGGTGGGCAGGCTTGGGACTACAGGCATCATGGCCTCTGCAGGCAGCGACTCACTGCCCTGCAATCTTTAATGGATGCCTTCCAACCCGTAATGCACCGCAATCTTTACTCCATGCCTTCCAACCAGTAATGCACAGATCTTTACTCCATGCCTGCCAACCAGTAATGCACAGATCTTTACTCCATGCCTGCCAACCAGTAATGCACACCTGGGGAGGCCCGGGCCTCTGTTTTATTTAGGGGAGGAGTTTCACACCAAGCTGGGAGGGACTAAAACAGGATACAGCTAACATCAGTAATTTTCCAGACAATCAGGTAACTTTACATTGTACTTCACTGGTTCGAATCCCAGGCCAGCAACTTGGATTCTCAGGCCCAATTAACATATCTATAGCCCCTGAGGTCAGTTGGGGGAAGTTGAGAGTTCTGCAGAGACGCCCAGGTGAATGGGCTGCACCTGGAAAAGGGATTAGGGAGGATGGGTTCTTTGTCTATAGAACAAAGAACCGAGAAGTAGCTAAGATATTTTTAGTTAATCCTTTGGAGAAAGGTTTAACCTTGCAACCTTTAGTCTCCGCTTTAGGAAAATATCACATTTATCTGTGGATTTTCAAAGGCTCCAGTGTATTAATTTAATATATATACCTGAATATTAAGATGAAAGCAATTTTCCATTAACTGCCAGTGGCCTCATTTGTTACACTCAGCCCTAGAGGGCCTCGAACCTCTGACTAGTCTTACACGGTCTGCAACAAATACCAACAAATGCTGGCAGAATACTTAAAATGAAATATTACTCTGTAGAAATATGTGAAACTATTGTTTAACTGAACTTGATAGCATGAGGCAACAGCAAACATTTTTCAGATATTATTTATTATTACTTGTTTCCCAAATCAGAACCACTATTATGGTGCAGCTTTGTGATTGGATAAGGAAACTTTGAGTCATAAAGACAGAGATAAAAGGGGTTCACATTACTAAATAAAACTTAAATATCCATGAGTGTCTCGGTTACCTAATGGTGTTCCTACAAACTGAAGAACATGTTCAGCATTTCTCAAGCTGAGAGAATTGAACAAAAATTCAACAATCAAGTTGCAATACTGAAGTATTCTATGGGCAGATGCAGAAAGCATCAGAAGAAGATAGAAAGAATACATAACGTACCAAAAGGAAAAGGTCAATGTTCAACCATTTCAAGAGGTAGCACATGATCAAGAGCCAATTATACTGAAAGAAGAAGCCATATCCGTTGCTCCATGTCCTCATCTGATACTGGTTTGAACTTCTGGCTATTCCCTGTTGATATACATTTATAACTGTGTTTGAATTATTTTCAGAAAAATTTACTTGCATATAATTTAATGATATTTTCTAATGATTTCTGCATTTCATTAAGTCACCTGTCCTTGGAATGAGCACAATCGTGGATCTTTTCCAATCAATTGGCCAGGTAGCAGTCTTCCAAATTTCTTGCAATAAATGAGTGAGTGCCTCCAGTGCTGCATCATTTTGTTGAAAGATTTTTATTTATATTCCCTCCATCCCTGAAGCCTATTTCTTTTCCAGTGCCTTTAAAGCACCTTGGACTTCTTCCTTCAGTACCATTGGATCTTGAGTATATGCTATTTCTAGAAATGTTGAACATCTACCGTTACTTTTGTACAGTAAGTTAATATATTCCTTCACTTTTATTTTTAGGCTTTCATTCATAATTCAATATTTTTCCCAAAGAATTCTTCAATAATGAAAATTGAGATTTGCATTTTTTCTTCAGTTCCTTCAACTTGAGAAATGCTGAGCATGTTCTTCTCTATTAGTTTCTAATTTCTGGTCTTGGCACACTTCATTATAATACTTGACTTTGTCTTCTCGAGTTGCCCTTTGAAAATTTCTGTTCAATTCATTTACTTCCTCATTTCTTGCATTTGCTTTAGCATCTTTATGCTAGAGAACAATTTAACAGTTTCATCTGACACATATTTTGGTCTTTTCTTTATTTCTTGCATTTTTAACAATCTTATGTATATTTATGGATGATGTTATTGATGCCATCCACAATTTTTTGGTCTTCTTTCATTCATGTGTAATGAATGAAATCTGATTTTGAGATGATATTTAAATTCAGATGAGGTATGTTCCAGGTCACACTTTGGCCCTTGTGGACTTGTTATAATTTTCTTCAACTTCAGCCTGAAATAGATTATGAGTAAGTTCCTCAGTCTGACCTTGGCTTTGTTTTGACTGATGATATGTAGCTTTCCATGAACTTTTCCTATAGTCAATTTTATTTCTGTGCAGTCCATCTGGTAAGGTGCATGTGTATAGTTACCTTTTATGTTATTTTAAAAACAAAGGCATTTGAGAAGTCATTGGTGTTGCAGTGTTTTACCAGTCAATCTCTAACATAATTTCTATCACAAAGCTCAGGTTTTCTAATTACTGATCTGTCTTGTTTTTTACCAATCTTTGCATTCAATCACTAGTAATTATCACTATATTTTTATTGTATGTTCAATCAATTTCAGACTGAAGAAATTGGTAGAATTATTCAATTTCATCATCACTGGCTTTAGTGGCTGGTGCATAAATTTGAATAGTGGTAGTGGCAGTATCGATAGACTCAAGTGTGGCAAAGATAGTGAGGTTGGCCCAGGATCAGGCAGTGTTTCATTCTGCTGTGCATAAGGTCACTATGAGTCACTACTTATTCAATGACACCTAATAACAACAACAACAAATTAACTGATAGGTGTCTGGATATTATCCTATCACAGAGAGCAATGTACTTTCAAGATAGATCTTAAAGGGACTTTGGGTTGGAGGCAGCAGAGCAGGGGCAGGTAAGACAGGCCCCATGGGGAAGGGACGGAAATCCCAGATATGTGGCTCTCACGAAACTGCACCAGATCTCTGGATCTAACATAAAGGTCTGGGCATCAGTTTCTTGCAACTGCAAGTAGAAAAATTATGGTATAAAGGAAAACATTGCATTTTAGAAATCAGCACAGGATTCCCTCTGTGGCCATCACACCTGGGAACCTGCACTAAAAGCAAGGAAGCAACATTTGCAAAAGGAGGTGTGGAGTGATTCTACACATTTATTTATTTTTTTCCTCCTCTACCCTGTCATGTCTTCTTTGTCCAGCCCAGATACCTTCAGGTGGGTGGGTGCGCCTGCCCCCCAAAAAAAGTCTAGCATTGAGACCACAGCTTTCCCATGGCACAGATAGTAAGAGTCCCAAAACTCCAAGAGAAAAATCCTTTGGCTGCTGCTTTTGACTTCTGACTGTGTTGGACAATTAACCCCTGCCTTCCTAGAAAGGAAAAAAAGCAGATTTGGCTTGAAAAACAAAACATATGAGCAATCTATAAGACCCCAACATAAAAAGATGCAACTATTTCAAGAGTTATGCTGTACACACAGATACTTAACTGACCTTCAGAGACAAAAATAGTAAACAATCTTTCTCCCACTAACATCTCAATAACTATCTGTGCGTCTACGGTGGTGGCTAGGGGAGTGGCCTGAGAGAGTGAACACTCCAACCCACTACTCAAGGCTTATACGGTGCACACACAAAATTTTATTTTTGTTTCAAAGTGGAGATGATTATCTGTGCTTTTATATTGCTTCTATTTTGGGGTCTTTTGATGACATGTTTTTTTCTGGAGATGGGAGCTTTATCTCACTACGTTGCTCAAGAAAAGACAGCAATCATGGCCACATAGCCAAGCTACAAGTATACCCCATAATATTCCACCATTGAGACAAGAGCCAATAACAGCTACTAAACATTAAATGCAAAAAGGGAAGACTATCTCCTGATCATATCCAGAAGTAGACACCCAGTAATATTAATAACACAACAGCAAACATGCATTCAAACATTAAAAAATACACATAACTACAGGAAATGGCAAACAAAATATCTCAAAGACAACAAACAATCTCAAAAAATGTCCAAAAAGAGAAAAAAGTAACTGAGACAAATGCACTGGAGACAGACAAAGACTCCCCAGAAGAGGAAGAACAGGATTTGCCTGAGAAATAATTCAGAAGAATGATATGGAAACAAATTCAATTGCTCCGAAAATGAATGGAGGAAAATAAGGAACAAGTAAGGAAAGTACCACAAGAGCAATCAAACAAGGTTGTTACAGCTTTGGAAACAATTCAAAACCTGAAAAAAGAGGTCCAGATGATTAATAATAAAATATCAGAAATGGACAATGCACTGAAAGGGGAAAGAAGCAAAATAGAAGAGATAGAAGCCAGAAGTAGTGAGCTGGAAGGCAAATCTCTCAATACTTCTAAGGTAGAAAAGCAAGTTGAAAAATTATTTAAAAATCTGAAGAGAGTCTAAAATTCATGATGGATAACATGAAGAGGAACAACTTAAGAATTATTGACATTCTGCAACAGGAAGAATCAGAAAAGTCCACAGAAGAGATAGGTGAATAGCTTCTGGAAGAAAATTTCCCTAATATCTTGAAAGAGGAGAAAATAAACATTCAAAAAGACGAACATACCACAGGAAGGATAGACCCCAAAAGAAAGTCACCAAGACATATAGTAATTAAACTCTCCAAAATTAAAAAGGAGAGAATCCTAAAAGTGGTCAAGGAGAAGAGAAGTGTCACTTATAAAGACAAGCAAATCAAATTAAGCTCTGACTATTCAGAACAAGACAGCATAAGAGACGACTATACAC
>NW_006408584.1:6737666-6742560 GCF_000296735.1 Chrysochloris asiatica
GAGTTAAGAAGTTCCATAACTTGACCAGTGCCTGTGTAGGAAAAACAGGATGTGTGTGAAACCCACTCTGAGGCAGTTCTCAAGAACAAGAATGCCTTGATGAGAACCACAAGGAAAACTTTGCAGGCCAAAGATGATGGGGGCAAAACACACTGACTGGATGGTTGGAGAAGTAATCTAAAGTGAGAGGAAAATATGTGTGCCTAACTGTCATGAAGTAATAATATCTGGCCCTGATATACCTCCTGCGTATGATTGTATTAAAGCTTTATTGTAGATAGTAAAGTTACTCCTGATTGATGATCCCTTCCCACTTTCATTCTCCGTTCACCTCTGGAGACCTGGTCATGTAGGCTGGATCCTGCAATTGGTGCCACAGTGAGTACTGGAGAAGATCTCTGCAAAAGAGAAACATAAACAGTGAGTCACGGACTTTGGGGAACCCTGGAAGTTAAGTAAAAAGAATTTGCGGGATACTGAACACAGGGCATAAAGCCTAGGATTAGGTGCAGCAGGGCCATGGGTCAGGGGGACAGTAAATATAAGCCCTACATTTCTTTACTATGCTCTCTTTTGACTAATGTGGAGTGTCAATATCAGAAGGGAAATTAATTCAACTACTAAATGCTGTAGAACTATACAGTCCCTGGCTTCCAGATGAGAGCACCTTAGATTTGCAAACATGGAATAGAATAAATGAAATTTTAAAAAAAGCATCATGGGCAAGAAGAAAATATTTCAGCTGAGATTTGGACCTCCTGGTCTTTAGTTAAATTTATTTTGGAGCCATTGCAAACTGCAGAGCAAAATAAACCTTACAAAAATAATGGATCTCCTGGGGAACAGTATTGTTCTCTGAAGCCTTCTGGTTTTCCACCTCTACCTCCCTCAACAGCCCCTAGTGAGCCTTTGTCTTGAGACACTTCACAAGCATTATCTACTATAGAAAAGTGTATAATAGAGGCCACTAAGCAAGGAGATGGAGTCCTGGTGTGGCACTGTGGGCTAATGTACCAGGCTGCAAAGTCATTTGAACTGCAAGGTTGGTGGTTCAAACTCACCAGCCACACCTTGGAAACCCTATACAGGGTTGCTATGCATCAGAATTGACTTGATGACACTTAAAACCAACAACTAAGCAGGGGGAGGTAGTCTCTTCCCTCGAAGAGTAGTTACACTTAATTTTTTTCCAGTTTACTTCACCAGAGGGGTCTATGGCCGGAAAGAAGCATTTTAAACATAATACTTAAAACAGGCCTTTACCTTATAATTATATTTGGTGGAAAGATGATGGAGTATGGAAAAAAGGAAAATTAATAACCATGGGGAAAGGTTTTGGTTATGTTTCCCCAGGAGATGGAAAACAGCTGGTTTGGATTCCTGCAAGAAAAACATGACCCTGATACAGCAAGCTTGAACGAAGAGGAGGTGTCAGGTTTCATGATGAACCTGCTGCTGTCCCTTGAGGTGCTAATTCTAAAACTGGCAGCCATGAAGATTAGAATGGTCAAAATGAAGCGGAGAACATGCTAAAGTACTGAGAAATGATACAGTCACCATTATTGATTGGGGACCTCTTGGAAAATTTTTGACAAATTGTTCATTGGAAGAAAAAGCTAATGTTATTTGTGACTTAGTTACTGCTCCTTACTGGAATGTTTCAGATGACATGATCTGGATTCAGGTATCACAATTAATGGCTTGGCATGAAAGAGAAATGGCATCCCCTCGGCCGCAGATGATTCATCCCATTTTAGGACCTGAACAATGGGACTTATGGAAAGTACCTTTTGCTTTATGACCTTACAAACTATTCATTGGGAATTTTTCTGGAACAAGTCATAGTGAAACCATCTATGAATTCAGGGTAAATGAGACTAAATACAAGCCTGTGTTCGATTGCCTTATGTCATATTTATAGGAACAATAGTGATCAGTGTAACTGACAAAAGCCTGACTTGTCATTCCTGTAAACTGTATACTTGTTTGAACCATACACTTTATAACAAAACTATGTCTGTTATCTTGTGAAAGACTCAATTGGGAGTTTGGCTTTCTGTTAATCTAACCAGGCTCTGGGAACAAAGTGCAGAAATACATGTATTAATGAAAATGTTAGGTAGTGTTAACTAGAACAAAAATGTTTATTAGAGCCCTTATAACCATTATCCTTGGACTTATAGCTACAGTTACAGTTGCTGCAGTAGCAGGAATAGCTTTAAGTCAAAGTATTCAAAATGCTGAATTTGTATAAGACTGGCAGTAAAATGCTCATCACCTATGGAGTCAACAAGATAAAATAGATGGAGAAATTGCTTCTCAAGTATATGAATTGCAACAATCTATAAAATGGATAGGAGAACAAATTGTAGCATTAGAATATAAAAATCCACTTAAATGTTATTGGTAGTACAACAATTTCTGTGTGACCCCAGCAGAATATAATTGTAGTGCAATAGAGTGGAGGGAAAATCATCTATATGGTTTCAGAGGTAATCTGTCTATAGATATAAAGAAACTAGAAACTCGGATGAATCATATCTGTAAACAGCATATACAAATTAATCAGGCTTCCAATTTAGCTGAAACATTTCTTCAAGCCATTTAGGGATTTAATCCCAAGAATTAGTTTCATAATTGGGAAAGTTCTATTATTGCTGGAATAATTATATTGATTGTTGTTCTTCCTTTACTATCCTTAGTCTGAAAATGCATACAACGTAGATTAAGTTTTATGGAGAAATCACAAAGAGTTTTTCTATTGCTTGCTATACAAAAACAAAAAGGGGAAGATGTAGGAAGAACATGACATGTGTGAAACCCACTCTGAGGCAGTTCTCAAGAACACAAATGCCTTGATGAGAACTGCAAGGAAAATCTTGCATGCCAAAGATTATGGGAGCAAAACATACTGACCAGATGGCTGGGAGAGTAATCTAAAATGAGAAGGAAATATGTGTGCCTAACTGTTATGTAGTAATAATAAACTCTAGCTTTGTTGTGGTTTCCAGATACACCTCCTGACTAAGACTATACTTAAAGCTGTATTGTAGGTAATAAAGTTATTCTTGATTGACCATCTTAAGTCCCCTCCGGCTTTCATTCCCTGTCTGCCTCCAGAGACCTGGTTGTGCAGGCTGGATCCTGCATGCCTGGAGTTGGAACACTTAGGAATTGGCATTCTTTTCTGCAAAAGAGACAGACAGAGCCTTCCTCGAAGACACGCCAGCCAGAAACCATTGCTGTAAAAATGATGCCAGGAAAACTTGAGAGCCTTGTAAAGGAATCTTTGGAGAATGCTCTGATCCTCTTTGAGTTTGGGCATTTTTGCCCACTTACGGGTCCTAAAACAAGGAACTCCCAATATAGGGATTCATCCTTTTTCCCTAGGTTCCATGGATAGGCTCTGTTGATCCTTGATAGCACCCTCTTTGGGATGATTACTGAAGAACCATAATTTTAACAGCCAGTGAAAAAAGAAGTTAATATTTTTCTGTAATATTGCTTGGCTCCAAGATATTCTAGGGACCAAGAACAATGGCCAGTAAAGAGATGAGTTTGAGCAATTAAATTTGACTTTTGAACTAACATAGAAAGACATCATACAGGTCTTCTCTAGGTGCTGCATGGTGGTTGAGAAAACTGTATCTGGGCTGCTGCTCAATCATGCAGACATAATTTACATATTCACCAACAGACTTTACCAGTTGGGAATGTAGCAGGCCTCAGTGCAGATGCTCTGTAGAACTATCAACAGGCAGGAATAGCTGCAAGGAATCAAATGATGCTTTGCTTCCTGGGTAAAATGAAACAGATCCAGATTAAGCCTGTCAATTTCTCTCAATTAACAGTATTTATTCAAGGGAAAGATGAAAACCCAGCTTTCTTTAGAATACACCTGATTGAGGCTGTCACGTTGGTATACTAATCTAGACCCCAGTTCATCCAAAACTACCATAGTTATAAATACTGCTTTTATGAACCAGTCAACTCCTGATATCCACAGAAAATTACAAAAACTAGCATTAGGTGCCCTAACTCTCATATCAAACACTAGAAGTAGTCACCACTGTCTACAACAATCAGGATATGAAGGTGACAGGGAGGGACAGCCAATAGGTTGAATTTGTTGTTAAGTGCCATCAAGTCAGTTCTCATTCATAGCAATCCTATATAGGGTTTCCAAGGAGCATCTGGTAAGTTTGAACAACCACTCTTGCAGTTAGCAGTATATTGCTAATCTGAATACATATGCAAATATAGTCTATATCAGAAAGGAATGATTAACAAATATCAATAAACTAGATTTCAGAGCTACACCAGCCTGGTGTGAGATATAGTTCAAGAATTATGTTTTTTTTGAGGAATTACCAATTATCCCAGCATCATATGTTGAAAGGACTAGTATTCAAAATGTAGTTACCTTTGAAATAAAAAATAAATAAATTTTCTCTGCATGTGCTGGTCTATTTTTATATCCTTTGTTCGATACCATTGATTTATGTGTTTTGAACCAAGTAGTACAAGTCTTACAACTATTTTCTCCTTTTACTATTTTTATTGAATTGTTTTACTAGTCTAGTTTATATTCCTTTTGTTACACATTTTAGAATTAGCTGGATATATTCTATAAAAAATACTGACAAAAAATACTGCTATTTTTTTGTGTGTGAGGGTTGTGATAAGTATACAGATTAACTGTTCAAGCTGGCAGTTTTTTCTTTTTTTTCTTTTAGGGTTTTATATGTCTCCCCATTACCTTCTTATTTGCATGATTTCTGCTGAGAAGTCGGAGCCTACTCTGATTTTCTTGCCATTATTAGTAACACTTCTCTTTTCCCTGGCTGCTTTTAGGATTCTCTCCTTGTCTTTGATTTGAGAGAGCTTGATTATT
>NW_006408584.1:6743408-6750625 GCF_000296735.1 Chrysochloris asiatica
CTTGGCTATATGGTGATAGTTGCTGTCTATTCTTATCTAATGTAGGGAGAAAAAGCTCCCACCTCCATGAAAAAAGTGTGATCAAAAAGACCCCAAACAGAAACAATATAAAAGCAGAGACAAAACCACCACTCTAAAGCAAAAATGAAACCATAGCTGACTAGCCAGTTGTCTTTGCTGTGCAGGTATTGTGCATACACTGTAGAAACCTCCAGCAGAGGGCAGAAGTGTCCACTCACTCAGGCCCCTCCTCTACTCACCGTACATGTGCACAGATAGATATTGAGAAATTAATGGGAGAAAGATTGTCTACTATTTTTGTCTCTGAAGGTCAGTTAGGTATCTGCATTTGCACTGTGTAATTCTTGAAATAATTGCATCCTTTTATGTTGGGGTTTTACAGAGTGTTCATACAGTTTGTCTAGTTAGACTTGCTTTTTTCTTGCTGGGTTGTTGTGGTTGTTAAGCACTATGGAGTTGGTTCCAACTCATAGTGATGCTACACAAGGTGTCCAAGGCTGCAAATCTTTATGGGAATAGAAAGCCTCATCTTTCTCCTGCAGAACAGCTGGTAGTTCAAACTGCCGACTTGAGGTTAGCAGCCCAATTCATAACCACTACGCTATCAGAGTTCCTGCACAAGTTACCTTTAGGGATTGATCATAGAGTCAGATGTCATAAGCAGCTGCCGAAGATTCAGCCCATGGAACCAATGGAGTTCTTCCTCTCTATGCCATGGGACAACTATGGGGTCATACTGGACCCTTTTTTGGGTGCACGCCCACCCGCCTGAAGGTGTCTATTCTGGGCAAAAAGGCGCCACAGGGAAGAGGAGGAAAAAAGGTGTAGAATCCTCCCATACCTCCTTTTGCAAATGTTGCTGTGCCAATTTTAGCACTGGTTCACTGTGCTGGTCTGACTGTGGTCCTACCCTCTGAACTCAGTGCAAATGGGTTGGCCTCAGAGGGAGTCCCGTGTCCCCATCTATCCCTAAATAACAATATTTTACTTTATGCAGTGATTTTTTCACTGGTGGGTGTGGGAAACTGACGTCCTGCACATTTTGCTTGATCCAGAGCTCTGGAACTGTTCTGTGAAAGCAGCTTTCTGGGTTTTCAGTTCCTCCTGCATGGAGCCTGTTCTACCTGAATCTGCTTCTGTTGCCTCCAAAAACTGGAAGAATAATTCAAGGGATGGTTTTTTGAACATGAATGTTGTTGGTAGATACAAAGGCATAGAATAGTATCTTAGAAAACTGATATAGTCAAAATTAACCTTCAAGTTTTCTTAAACCATCATTAAGATTGAATTAAATAAGATGTGAGCATAACCCATTTATTTTATGGGTTTTTTTGTTTTTGTTTTTTGTTTTTTTTTAACCAGTCAAGAATCTATTATGAGAGAGCTGAGAACTTAGTACAGCTGGAGATTTGTTTCTATTTCCAACTCACACGTACTCTAAAACATATGCTTGTAAAGTTGCCTGTAAGGCACATTGTCCTAAAAATTTAAAGCAAACCTTGCTCTTGATCTGAGTATGGAAAAAATATATAAATATTGTATTCCTCCATTGTGACTCTACTGTACTGATACATGAAACTGAGTAGAAATTTTAACAAAGTTTCTTTCCAGGTTTTGTTGGATGGAGGACTTAATCAGTACCTTGGGGTTTGGGGCATGGCTTCATTATGGGGATAATTGCTTAGATGGGCACAGTCCTAAAAATGTCACTTTGGTCATAGTTTAAATTTTCTTTAGTAATTAATTACTGAAACATCATTAGATGACATTCAGTTACATCATTGATATTGTTATATGCCATGGAGTCAGTTCTTATTCATAGCAGCCCTCTGTAGGGTTTCCAATGAACTGCTGGTGGGTTTGAATCACTGACATTGTAGTTAGCAGTCCAGTATTTATCCTACAGTGTCACACCAGGACTTCAAATAAGTCAATGCTGTTACTAAGTTCCACTGAGTTGGCACTGACTCATAGCAACACTATGCTCAACAGAACAAAATTATGCCCCTTACAGTGATATCCTCACAATTGTTGCTACACTGGAGTACATTGTTGCTTTTACTAGACTATTCCTGCTCATTGGGAGTCTTCCTCTTTTTCACTGATCCTTCCCTTCACCAAGCATGATGTCTTTCTCCAGGGACTGGTCCCTGGAGAACATGTCTTAAGTATGTCATCCTGCCTTCTAAGAAACATTCTGGTTACACGTTTTCCAACACAAATTTGTTTGTTCTTCTGGCAGTCCATAGTATTTTTAATATTTCCCCCACACCATAAACCAATTCATCAATTCTTCTATGGTCCATCTTATTCATTGTCCAATTTTCACATGTTTTTGTCAGGTATACTTTAGTTTTCAAACTGGTATCTCTGCTTTTGAACACTTTAAAGAGGTCTTATGCAGCAGATTTGCCTAATGTAATATGTACTTTCAATTTCTTCACTTTTGCGTCCAAGTGTGTTGCTGTGGATCCAAGCAAAATGAATTCCTTGACACCATCAATCTTTTCCCCATGTATCATTATGTTATTTGCTGGCCCATTTGTGAAGTTTTTTGTTTTGTTTACATTGAGGTGAAATCCATACTTAAGGCAATTTATCGTAAGCACTTTAAGTCCTCTCAGCTTCCATTGAACATTGTTGTATCATCTGCATATTGCAAGTTATTAATGAGTCTTCCTCCAATCCTGATACATGTCCTTCTTCATATAAACCATCTTCTGACATTATTTGTTCAACATACAGATTGATTAAATACTATGAAAGGATACACCTTTGGCACATACCTTTTCTGATTTTGATCCATTCAAACAACTACCACATTTCTCATGGCTACAATGAAATGTTCTGGAATAGTCATTCTTTGCAATGTTATCCATGCTTTGTCAAGATTCACATACTTGAAAGCCTAGTCATCAAAGCACAAGTAAACATTTTTCTGGTATTCTATGCTTTCAGCCAAGAGCCATATGGTATCAGCAATGATATTTCTAATTCCATGTCCTTTACTGAATCTGGCTTGAATTTCTGGCAGTTTCCTTTTTATGTACCATTGCAGCCATTTTTAAAAGAACTTCCACAAAAAAGATAATTATACAAGTGGTGGTATGACTTACAGGGACCTTGTATGGATTTTCTGAAGAATGACTGGTTGGTTTAAACTGCTGACCTAGCAGTTAATAAATAGTTCATTGTCTATCTTACAATATCACACCAGGATTCCAACTAAGTCATTAGTTATACCTCAATTATCAAATTCTTTTGTATAGCATAAATTTTGAAGTTGAAGATTCTGAAAAGTAGAAAGTCAGCACAACAATTCTTTAAGATCATTCAGTCTTGACAAATAAAATCTCATATTCATTATCCATAAATAATGATATCTTATTGATTGAAATGTCTTTTTCATTCGATAGTACCCCACCAAGGAGTCCACCACCAGCTCATTTTCAATTCTCTGAGCAGAGGGATTTATTTTAATAATTACAGTCAACTCTTAATTTTCAGGGTAAACTCTTTAAATATTTACTTACAGCCTCCAAACTTTGAACAGTCTTACAAAATGTATTCCTTTTCTACTTCAATATTATATAATTGTGTAGCAATTTAATATGTGCTCCACAGAGTATATAAGAGGCACCATAAAGTTTGTGGACAAATGGAATTAAATGCCAGTGGGATTTTCCCATAGAATTTGAGAAGCACCCTTGTATTGTGTATAACAGAAGCATCATTTTAAAACTGGTTAAAATGATCTTCATCTGCAATTGCTTACTGAACTCCCTTACTCATCCTTCAAACATTAGCTATTATTCTTTTAACTGTGTTTGAACTCTGAGATCAATTTAGGAGCTTCTTGCTTTGTGTCACCAATGCCCTTTGCAAATGTTGTATCATGCAATAATCAAAATCAATTGGATTTATCCCTAGCTAAACAAAATTACTTTTATATCACACTTAATTATATCAATTAGTAATTGACTGACATATCCAAACTCAACCTGTTATTAAACAATTAAAACATTTCACTGTTAATATGTTCAAATTGCCTAATTGTAGTATTTACTGAATTCTTTTCAGTGTATATGATTTTCATAACAAACTACCTTTCTCATTAACAATTTTTTTTTTTTTTTAAGGAGAGAATTTGGTTTATTTGCCCAGAACCATCTACTTTTTATTTTAGTTGAAATTGGCAAAACTGCCACAGGAAAGAATTGACATTTTCCATCAATTTCTGGAAAGTGCAGTAGTGCCAAATGTTATCAGACTTGCATTATATTGGGAATTATTTTGAACTACTCATGTATATGCTTGCAAAGTTTAATGTCAATCCTGGTGGCATAACAAGTAGAGAAATCTAGTGCCTATAGTTGCAGACTGGCTTTAAGATTACTGAATACTTCATTTGCTTCAATTAATCAAATTTTGGGACACTTTATTCTGGTGCTAATATTGGCTGAAAACTCTGTGAGGTCCAAATAATGGTAGGAGATATAGACCCTATTCACTAACTCAATCATCCTAGATTATTGTTATTATTGTTAAATGTCAATGAGTCAGTTGGAACCCATAATGACAGGGTATAAAGTTTCCAAGGAACAACAGGTAGGTTTGAACCCCCAACCTTTGTGTTAGCAGTTCAGTGCTTATCCTACAGCACCATACCAAGACTTCCATTCTAGTTTAGAGGGACAAAATCTCCACATGACAGAACATTTAATAGAATTCCAAAGGCTAATTCTACTGTATGCTGTTGTTGTTGTAAAGTGCTGTTGAGTCAGTTCTGACTCATAGTGGCCCTTTATAGGGTTTCCAAGTAGCAGGTGGTATGTTTGAACTGCTGACTTTGTGTTTTGCAGTCCAATGTTGATTCTACAGTGCCACAGCAGAAATTCTGCTGTGTAGTTGGTAAAAATGCACTCAATATTCACTTATTGACGTGGTTAGGTTCCAAAGACCAGGACTTTATGTAAAATAAGTACAACATGTGGAATTGGAGGACACATAGGTAGCCCAGCAACATGGATACTTGGAGTTACAGTGACCCTGACACTACAGTGTTCTGGACCCCAAAGCCAGAACATCATACCTATTGTTCAAGGGTAGCTGGGCTAAAAACATAGTTGGAAACTCTGGGACTTGGGCAACCTGTCAAGTCAAGTGAGCCAGTTGGGGTTGCTGCCTATGCCCATCCCCTCCTCCAGTCCTACAATCACCCCTAGGTTATCTGCTACTGCCTGACAGGCCAGGGAGGACCTGGGGTAAAGACCAGCTTGCTACTGATCTTTAAGGTCTTGAAATTCCAGGCTGACAGCCTGGAGACTAATAACTGCTCAAAAGAGGAGCTCAGCGTTTGGGGAGGCCGAGAAAGGAAGAGCAACAAAGTTCTAATGCAGCACCCCACACCCCACCCTTCACATTGCAGAATGTTGTCACTCTAAGGTGATTGAGTATAAGGAAGCAGAAGCAGCAATCTCCCTTCAAACCACTTCCTCCTGGGCCCCTCTGGCTATTTGCAGGCACTTCTCAGAATGACTCCTTTAAAATCCACTTCAGTCACCTCTTTTGCATGATGATGTAAGATGGCACCAACATTGAGAATGAGACCAGCAAGAGATTTTTGGGAGAACTGGCTGCTTCAGCTTCTAGCCTGACAGACATGGTGACTCTTTCGTCTGGGACATGGACAGGGAAAAGAAAGTCAGGCTAATGTGCAAAATATTCACATAGTACACTTTTTGATTTTTTTTTTTTTTCATAAATTAGAGATATTTGTAATGAAATAGTTAATATGTGCATGGTAGATGTCTATATTTTTACTTTATAGCCAAAAATACTGAATAGCAAAATCTTAACTTGAATGACATATTTTAAAGGACAGATAGTATTTTATAAATTACTGATGAAGTGGTTGTAACAGTAATGGTAAAGAACTTGAGAAATTTTCAAGTTAAGTAGTTTGGAATGATCAAGGTAGTTATAGCTCAGATAAGAGGTCCTTGAATTAGTAATTCAAGGATGGTTATTATATGAAGAGTCTGATATGAGGCGGAAGGAAAGAAGATGAGAAAGGAACAGAAACAAAATTGAGCATAGAGCAGATGACAATATGAAATTAGACAATAAGAGGACTCTTAGCTTCCTCCATTAACTAGCTAAACTTTGGGAATAATCAGAAAATGTCCAATGCAATGTTGTAGGGAGGAGGTACTGTAGAGAGAGCAAACACTTAGCACTCAGATAGTAGTACTTAGGGGCTATTATTGTTCTAGAAGTATGGCTTCTTTTTGTATCATGTTCGAGTTACTAAACATTTCTGTCTCTATTTTGTTTTATCTGTAGATTTAAAATAGCAAAAACAGTATTATGTGGAAAATTAAATGAAAGAATGAATTTAAATGCTTAGCATTTTACCTGATTCAGTTTATATAATGTGCTACCCATTACTCATTCCTTTTTTTCATGCAAGGAATAATCAAATACAAAAATAGTAAAAAAGGGAAGGTCACCTTTAAGTTGGTAATTTCAAAATAGAAACACATTTGCTAAATTTGTCCATGGGCCCAGAAAAAAAAGAGAATCTGTAAAAAATTAAAATACATAAATATATACAAGTAATCTCTGATGTGTGACATATTCTATTTATAACTGTCTCATTTATTTTGTTGATATTATTATTCCATATCTATTATTAGTAACATATACTGCAAACAATGTTGTAGCACATACTTTGCTGATGCTATCATTCTCAGATGTTCATCCACAGATGTCCATTCAGTATTTTATTTTACTGTTCAAAACATGGTTAAGTAAAAGGCTTTGGCTTGGTCTGCAATTGAGTCAGTGTTGGTGTTGGTGTCAGAAATAATAACAGATAGAAAGTTGAACATAGTTTAACTGTAATAACATATGGCAATTGAACTGCCTATGAACACAACAGCCATACTTGGTAATGTCCCAGGACATCTTCCTCAAGAAGATGATCTGAATCAAGATATGAAAGTGGTATATCTACCTTCTAATGAAACAACTGTGATATACTCTATGAATCAAAATGCAGTTGTCATCCTCAAATCATACTACCATCCAGTTTTGGTGAGAAACAGAGACAGCCAGGTAGGAAAGGCTCTGTGGGGGAGGGATTGAAAACCCAGAGAAACTCTGCTCATGGAACACCAAAAGAGCTCTGGATC
>NW_006408584.1:6751010-6754366 GCF_000296735.1 Chrysochloris asiatica
TTTACTATACAGCAAGAATAAATCTGGTCTGGCCAAACAGAGAAACCATATGAACAATTTGTAAAACCCCAACATAAAAGAATGCAACTATCTCAAGAATTATGCTGTGCACACTCAGATACCTAACTGACTTTCTGAGACCAAAATAGTAGACAAACTTTTTCCCATTAACATCTCAATATCTATCTAAGCAACACTACGGTGGTGACTAAAGGTGGGGCCTGAGCGAGAGGACACCCCCACCTACTGCTGGAGGCTTCTACAGTACACACACACTGCCTGTGTAGCAAGGTGACTATAAAGTCACACACAGTTTTATTTCTGTTTCAAAGTGGTGGTTTTTATCTCTGCTTTTATATTATTACTTCTGCTCTTGGTTCTTTTGATCAAAAATTTTTCCTGGAGGTGGGAGCTTTTTCTCCCTATGTTACCCAAGAAGATTCAGCAATTGTGGCCCTACAGCCAAGCTAAAAGCATACCCCATAATATTCCACCATTAAGACAAAAGCCAATAACTAAGCATTGCATGTGAAAAGGGAAGCCTATCTCCTGATCATATCCACCATGAGACATGCAGTAAGCTTAATAACACAAGAACAAACATCCATTTAAGCATTAAAAAATCCACAAAAACACTGGAAATGACAAAGAAAACACAACAAAAGATCTCAAAACATGTCCAAAACCAGAAAAAAGTAACTGAGACAAATGAGCTGGAGACAGACAAAGGTTTTCCAGAAGAGCAGGTTTTGTATTTGCTTTAGAAGGAATGCAGAAGAATGATAGGAAACAAATCCAAATGGAGGAAAACAAGGAGGAAGTCAGGAAAATACTACAAGATCAATCAAACAAGATTGATACAGAATTGGAACCAATTCAAAGCCTGCAAAAATAAGTCCAGATGATTAATAAAAAAATATCAGAAATGGACAATACACTGAAAAGGAAAAGGAGCAGAATAGAAGAGATGGAAGCCAGAACTAGTGAGCTGGAAGAAAAATCTCACAATACTGCTAAGATAGAAGAGCAAGCAGAAAAAAGGATAAAAAATTTTGAAGAAAGTCTAAGATTCATGATGGATAACATGAAGAGAAACAACTTAAGAATTATTGGCATTCTTCCTGAAGCAGGAAGAATCTCAGAAGTCCACAGAGGAGATAGTTGAAGAGTTTCTGGAAGAAAATTTCCCTAACATCTTGAAAAATCAGAAGATAAACATTCAAGAGGCTGAATGTACCTCAGGAAGGATAGACCCCAAAAGAAAGTCACCAAGACTCTCCCAAATCAAAGACAAGGAGAGAATCCTAAAAGCAGGCAGGGAGAAGAGAAGTGTCACCTACAAAGGCAAGCAAATTAGACTAAGTTCTGACTTCTCAGCAGAAACCATACAGGTAAGAAGGCAATGGGGAGACATATACAAAACTCTAAAAGAAAAAAAACAAAAAACTGTCAACCAAGAATCCTCTATCCAGCAAAACTACCAATGATATATAAAGGTGCAAACAAAACATTCCAGGATAAACAGAATTTAAGAGATTTTTTCAAAAATAATCCAGCACTTCAAAACATCTTAAAGGGAGTTCTATGAACTGAAAACCAACAAGAACAGACAAAAAACAGAGATTGACAGGTGTGGCAACACTACCTCAAACTCAATCAACAGATAGTAGAGTTCAGAAAAGAACAAAATTACAACAATGAACTCAAAAGAGCTGGGTGGCCAACCGAAGATCAAAATAATATCAATGTCACAGAAGGGATAAATGTAGGTACAGATATGAAGGTGGTAAAGATGTCAAGTAGATAACAGGATACAATAGATTCTCTTAAATGTAGAGAAAAGTTAGTAGACTATAAGAAGCCCCCAAAGAAAGTTAATATATCACAACTTTTTTTGGAAGTTCATGAGAATGAACTTCCAAGCAGAATAAGCAAACATGAAAACTAAGAAGAAACTGACAAGAAATAGCACAAAAAACACAAACTCAGTACAAGAAGGCATGCAGAACAAAGGAACGAACTGCACTACCAAAAAATTAATATAATGGCAACAATGAATTCATACCTATCGATAATTACATTGAATGTCAATGGATTGAATGCACCAGTGAAGGGAAAGAGAGTGGTAGGATGGATAAAAAAACAAAACCCTTAAATATGCTACCTGAAAGAGACACACCTTACTTACAAAGATAAAAACAGACTAAAAATTAATGGATGGAAAAAAATATATATCAAGCTAACTGCAACACTAAACAAGAAAGAGTGGCAATTCTAATCTCTGATAAAATAAACGTTAAGTCAAAAACCAGCATAAGCGATAAAGAAGGACATTATCTCATGATCAAAGGGTCAATTGAGCAAGACGACATAACCATAAAAAATATCTATGCTCCCAGTGAAAAAACACCAAGATCTATGGAATAAACCTTACTAGAATTGAAGAAAGAAATAGATAAATCTACAATTATAGTGGGAGATTTTAATATGCCACTTTCAAAAAATGGACAGAATAAGCAGAAAGAAATTCTACAAAGTTACAAAAGAACTAAACAGCACAATCAACCAACTTGACCTCATAAATGTGTACAGAGCTTTCAAACCAATAACAGCACAATATGTATTCTTCTCCAGTGCACGTGGAACATTCTCCAGAATTGACCATGTGTTAAGTCACAAAGCAAGCCCCCATAAATTTACAAACATCAAAATATTACAGAGCATCTGTCAGACCAAAATGCTATAAAACTAGAAATCAACAACAAGAAGACTAAGGAAATAAAGTCAAACACATGGAAACTGAACAACACCTTGTTGAATAGTGACTGGGTAAAAGAAGAAATTAAATGTGAATTCATAAAACTCCTAGAAACAAATGAGAATGAAAACACAACATACCAATATCTTTGGGACTTGGTGAAAGCAGTGCTGAGAGGACAATTTATTGCAAAAATGTACACATCCACAAAGAAAAAAGAACCAAAATTAACAAATTAACACAGCATCTCCAACAACTGGAAACTGACAAACAGAGAGAACCTACAGTCACCAAAACAAAAGAAATAATAAAGATAAGAACAGAACTAAATGAGAAGGAAAATAGAACAACTATAGAAAGAATCAACAGGACAAGAAGCAGGTTTTTTGAAAGGACTAATAAAATTGACAAACCATTAGCAAACTTAACAAAAGGAAAGAGGAAGAAGACACAAATAACTCACATTAGAAACCACATGGGCAATGTCATAACAGAACCAAAATAAGTCAAAAGGACAATAACAGACTACTATGAAGAGTTGTACTCCAACAAATTCAAAAACTTAGAAAAGATGGATGCATTTTTAGAACAACACAAC
>NW_006408584.1:6755768-6784854 GCF_000296735.1 Chrysochloris asiatica
ATGGAAAGGAAGGAGACCCAGGATAAGCAAAGCACTGCTCAAGAAGAAGAACAAGGTTGGAAGCCTCTCACTCCCCAATTTCAAAATCTACTACAAGGCTACAGTGGTCAAAACAGCCTGGTACTGGTACAATGAAAGATACATTGATCAATGGAACAGAATTGAGCATCCAGAAATTGACCCATCCACATACAGCCAAATGATTTTTGACAACATGCCTATGTAAGTTACATGGGGAGGAGAGTCTCTTTAACAGATGGTGCTGGCAAAACTGGAAAGCGATATGCAAAAGTTTGAAACAAGATCTTTACTTCACGTCCTATACAAAATCCAACTCAGCATTGATCAAAGACATAAATGTGAATCCCAAAATTATGAAAGTAATCAATGAAAAATAAGGACAAATGTGAGGGCTCCAATACAGGGAGTACACAGACTACCAAACATTTTGAAAAGTACACAAACAAAAGAAGATAAAATAAATGAGTGGGACATACTAAAAATTAAAAACATGTGCATCAAAAGACTTCACCAAAAGAGTAAAAAGGGAACCCACAGAATGGCAAAAATCTTTTTCAATGACACATCAGACAAGGGACTCATTTCTAAAATATATAGGACACTACAACACCGCTACAAGAAATGGACAAATAACCCAATTAAAAAATGGGAACAGGACATGAACAGACACTTCACCAAGGAAGAGATCTGGGCAGCCAATAAACACATGAAGAAATGTTCACAATCACTAGCATTAAAGAGATGCGAATCAAAACAGCAATGAGATATAATTTCACACCAGCAATAACAGCAAAGATCAAAAAAGTAGAGGACAATAAATGCTGGGGAGGATTTGGAGAGACTGGGACCCTCCCACATTGTTGGTTGGATTGCAAAATGGTCCAACCACTCTGGAAAGCAATATGGCATTTCCTCAGAAGTTTGGAAATAGAAATACCTTATGATCCAGCAATTCCTCTACTTGGTATTTATCCACAAGAAATATGAGCCATAATATGAGTAGTTATGTGCTCACCAATGTTTATAGCAGCACTATTTACAAGAACAAAAAGATGGAGACAGACTAAGTGCCCATCAATTGAAGAATGGATAAACAAACTGTGGTGCATACACACAATGGAATACTATGCTACCTTGAAGAACAACAAGGAAGCTGCAAGCCATCACATAACATGGATGAAACTTGAGGACATTATGCTGAGTGAAATTAGCCAGTCACAAAAGGAGAACTGCTGCATAGGACCTGTATTGTAAAAGAGTAAGAAATAGAACCCACAATAAAAGGGAGGGGGGATATTATCTATATATTTGCTGATCACCAGGATGTATGGGATGAGAGGAGTTGTGGAGGGAGGGGAAGATAGAGCACAGGGTAGAAATAGACACAGGATAACTTGGGTGCAAGCGGGGGTTGGGGGGCAATACACAAGAAGGGGGAGGGGAATAGAAGAACAAAACCTTGGAAAAACAGGGCTTCAGGATACAGGGATTGAGTCATGGTTTGAAGGGGTAAAAGAGGGGAATAATGTCAAGATGCTTGGCTGTCTTTTGAATCTTGGTTTCTCTTGCCTACCATTGTAAAATGAAAGGAATAGCCAGAATCATCACTACAGAAATCTTGTAAGTCCATCTTCAGCCTATAACTGATTGGAGTACATTAAAGGGGGCTAGAAGTTGCCCTGTCAAAGAGACTTCCTGTGGAGCATTTACATTGCACAAGACCATAGGTGGAATCCAGAACCCCATCCAGAACTGACTAAGGTAGGAAATTTCCACTGGAAAGGACAAGTAGACCAGCCTGGAGTGGCTAGAAGAACAGAGAATACTACGTGAAAGAAAGACTGGCAGGAAAAATCAAAAACAACAATGGCAGTCTGATTGATTACTACAAGAACATGTAAGCTCTTCGCCTGGGAACCATCAAGGCAAGTGGTCGGGACCCCTCAGAGCAAAGCCCTTACAAGACTGAGACTCAAGAGGAATACATGAGCAGGCATGTGGTCTGGCTGGTGACCATGTTGGTCATCAATAAGGGGAAGAGGGGGTAAAAACAGCATTGATGGTGTGACCTAAGCCTGACCCCATTCAATTGACCCCTGTGAACTTGGGTGGAGACTTGAATGTCCAGGAACATGGCAAGACCTGGGCACTTCTGGGCCCAGAGTCAGTGACATAACCACAGAGGACTAGAGCGCAGAGTGAGTCATCCAGCTATGGACACATAAATACAAGAGGAGAGTAACACTGGCTGTTGTTGACTTGACTAAGCTATTATTCTGAGTGGTTGGTATTTATGTAATGATGCAATTTGGCACTTGTGTGATTATGCAGTCATCCTCCATGTTGTGATCTGATGTAGCCATTCTCCACTTTTCACATAACAACATGATCTTTAGAATACGTTCATGTATATAACTGAGGAGTGGATGATATATATAATTTTATATAGTACTTGCTTACTTAAGTATTTCAATATGTAGCATACAAATGATGTTGTTACATGCTATTCACTCAGTTCGAAGTCATAGTGATCCTTTATAGGGTATGCAAGGAGCAGCTGGTTGGGTTGAACTGCTGACCTTGCAGTTAGCAGTCCAGGACTCCATAAAATAAATATATATGTTTAAATATTTTCTTTAGTGTATTAACCAAGTTATTATATTTCATAAAGGAGTGGTCTAAAAAAAGATAAAGATTCATCTATAAAATATTGTCTTCAATTCTTAGCCACATTCATCCAAAATACCATACTAATTTCTTATGTAGAAGTGGTATTTGAAAAAAATTTACAAAAGTTTTAAGCACTCACCATAAGTTTTCTTTTTTTTTAATTTGGATGTAATATCAAATATATGTAGTCAATCATGAGTATCCTTTCCAAGAAAACTATTCTTCAGTTGAAATTTAAGACTTCCAACATCAGGGCAAATACAGCATAGCAAGTGCCCCATCTGCATCCTGACCTGTAATTGGGTCACTACACAAGAATCACAGGTTATAATTTGCTTTAACAGCAACTTAACAACAAATTAATATTCCCTAGACAAAATCAAGGATGATGTAGCACAGCTGTTTTCAAAACACCCTAAATTGGAAGTTGAATAGGATAAAGCTGCAATATGTCAAAACACATCTTAACAAACACATCACAAAACTTTGTGAAGTATAAAGGGTCAGCACTAACTTACAAAAACCAAAAGAAACTTGTGTGGAAATGTCATTTGAAGGTTTGATTTAAAAGATTTTGTAGGACACATTTTAGATTGCTCACAATTTACTTCATATTTAAGAATATATTTGCTGTGCTTATATAAAGAAACCACATGATATAAATTTTGTAAAGCTCCCTCAAATATTTGCACAGTGAAATCTTACCTTAGCCTACACAAATGGCTTACATAAATTTTACATAGTGGTTATGAATTGGGCTGCAAACTGCAAGGTCATCAGTTCGAAACTACCAGCTGTTCCATGGGAGAAAGATGAGGCTTTCTGCTCCCATAAAGATTTACAGCCTCAGAAACCCTGTTCAGGGTCGCTTTGAGTCGGAACCAACTCCACAGCACATAACAGCAGCAACAGCAGGGATCAATTTACAAGTATATGTTTTAAATATTACATATTCACTAGACTATATTAGCTCTACCAATTGGTTTCATTGTTAAATTCTGTCAAGTTGGTTCTGACTCATAGCAACCCTGCATAGGGTTTTTGAGGCTATAGAAAGTTTCATTTTTCTTCCACAGAGCTGCTACAAACTACCAATCTTATGGTTCACAGTCAAACATTTACTCTATAGAGTCACAATGCTCTGCCAATATCTGAAAATTGCCTTCATCTTAATTTCTAACAATGGTTGATTAGCACCAACTTTGTGGAGAGCTGTGTTGACAAGTTTATAAGCTGCATCCAAATTCAATGAAAGATGTATGTGGATGAGAAAGTCATCGCTTACATACATACATACAATATATTCAACTTAATTATAAAATAATCACCCCAATCCAAGGAAAATTAAAAATAAAAACAGTGGCAGATTTCATGACTTAATATATGTTTAATGAAAATCCTGACTACAAATGATCTCCCAAACAACCAAGAAGGTCATACATTCTCAAATTTCAAAATACAGTTGCAATAATATATTAATCCACTAGTAGATTTAATGGATTTTGCTGTTATCTCACCATATTTGTTTCTGTCTTATTGTTAGAATTACTGTATTTGATTTTCTTCTCTGAGTCTAAGATTACACTGCTTTCATTTCATACCCGAGCTAACATACAAATTACAGTGCAGGTGCTCATTTAAACTTTGCTGACCAAAAAGAAAGATTGTTGTTACTAAGTGACATCGAGTCAGTACCGACTCATAGCGACCCTATGTACAACAGAAAAAACACTGCCCGGTCCTCGCCCAACCTTACAATTGTTGTCACACTTGAGCCCATTGATACTGCCACTTGGCCAATCCATCTCGCTGGGGGTCTTCCTCTTTTTCTCTGACCCTCCACTTTACCAAACATGATGCCTTCTTCAGCAACTGGTCCCTCCTGACAATTCGTCGGAAGTATGAGAGATGAAGTTTCTCGTCTTTCATTTCTTGTCTCGTCTGGTGAGCTTGAACTGCCAGCCTGGCAATTCAAACCGACCTTGCAGACCACCGCATTAACACACAGTGCCACACCAGGACTCCCCAAGAGGTACAAAACATGCTATGACTGGTTTGCCTGATTCCTAATAATGCATGCATATTTGGAGAAACTTGATCTTAGGCTTTCTTTATGACAATCTATCTGGAAAATGATGTTTGGTCTTTAAACAATGTCTCTCCATTATAAGCAAATGGCATTTACCAGAGATATCTGATACTTAATGAACCACCAAATTGGCCTAGGTCAGTTTGCAATATTATTGTTGTTAAGTGCTGTCGAGTAAGTTCTGACCCATAGCGACCTTGTATAAGGTTTGTGAGGAGTGACTGGTGAGCCTGAACTGCTGACCATGCAGTTCAAACTGACCTTGCAGTCCAGTTCATTAACCTACAGCCACACCACGGCCCTCATTAAACACTCTCAACACTATTGTACTACTTTTATTGATATCATTGTATTTCTCTTGCCTGATAGACTAAGCACTTTTTGAAGGGCAGAATTTATCTAATTCAGGTCTGTATACACAGCATTGTAACATAGAGTAGGTGTTTAATAAACAATTTTAGACTAAATAGAGGTTAGTCATCCTGAATCATTCAGAGAGGAATATTATTATAAGAAAGTAAAATTTATTTCCACCAGCTATCAAACTGTAATGTTCCTAACATAACATCAAGCAGTATTTACAGTGGAATATCAGCATTGTTTCTCCAATGGGCACAGCATGACTGTGAAATGAATAATAAGTCTTCCTTTTGAGTAATTTCTGCCTTTTATTATTTTTTTAAAACAATGACAACCTAGCCCTATTTCATTGCTTGGAGATATTTAGTTGTTGAATGTCCTCAATCCTGAAGTAGTACTTTCTCAAAATCATTCACTACAAACCCAAACCCTACAAATGGCTTCTTCCACTCCTTTCTTTAAAAGATTTCTGATAATTTCTCTGGAGTATATTTGCTCTTGTTTCAATAAGCTAATTAAACCTAAAGACTATGGAAGTATCTTTATTGAGGTTTGGATGTCTGGCTTTAACTAATAATAAAAATGTATGGTTTATAAAGTTCCAGATAATAGTTTAAAAATTATCTAGAGCATATGTTGTAGTTGTTAGATGCCCTCAAGTCAATTTCAATTCATTGCAACCCTCCAGACAACAGCAGCCACAGTGTCAATCTGCCTCCTTAAGGGTATTCCTCTCACTAATTTTTACAGACCCTAAACTTTACTAATTTGAAATAAACAAATCGTTTGTCTTGCAGAAATCTATCATTCATTCTCCAGCATTATTTCAATCACCAAATCCAAATTTTCCAACTACTGGTCCTTCCTCTTTGCTCCCCATCTTTGCATTCCAATCACCAGTAATGAGCAATACATCTTGATTGCATGTTCGATCAATTTCAGATTGAAGAAGTTGGTAGAATTCTTCTATTTCATCTTCACTGGCTTTAGCAACCCTGTACAGAGTTTCCAAGGAGTGGCTGGTGGGATTGAACCACCAACCTGGAGGTTAGTGGCCCAATGCTTATCCTACAGCACCATACCAGGACTCCTATAGCAGGCTTGTTATTAAGTCAATCCTGACTCATAATGACTCTGTATATGATTTCTGAGGAGCAACTGGTGGGTTTGAACCACTGACCTTTCTATTAGCAATCCAGTATGTATCCTACAACAGGGTTGCTGTTATTCTTGTTAAATGCTATTGAGTCAGTTCTGACTCATAGCAACCCTGTGTAAAGTTTCCAAGGAGTGGCTAGTGGGATTGAAGAACCAACCTGCAGGTTAATGGACCACTGTTTATCATACAGTACCAGACCAGGATTTCTATAGTAGGGTTGTTGTTAAGTGTCATTGATTCAATTCTGATTCATAGTGACTCTATATGATTTCTGAGGAGCAGCTGGTAAGTTTGAACTGCTGACCTTGTGGCTCAAACTAGCTTTGCTAACCAGCACATTATCCTGTAGTGCCACACCAGGACTCCAATAGCAGTGTTGTTGTTGTTGTTATGTGCCGTCGAGTCGGTTCTGACCCATAGTGACTCTTATGGGGTTTCTGAGGAACAGCTGGTGAGTTTGAACCGCCAATCTTGCAGTTCAAATGGTTTTGCAGTCTGGTGCATTAAACCACAGCACCACACCAGGACTCAAGTAGCAGGGTAGCACATTCTAATTGTCATGGCATAGACAAGTGAGGTCCTACAGTGCTGGGGATAGCATACACAGACCCTGGGTTGATCAGTGGCAGCCCCATTAAACCACCTTTAAATATATTCAGTTTAACCCAGACACTCTCCTTCCTCCTGAAAGCATATAGGAATATGATAATTAAGAACAATGTAGCATTTTAGGTATAGATAAATGAAGCCCGGTGCCTGAGATCTTGCTCACAAACAAAAGTTTGCAAAGTGTACAGAGACAGCTTGGCTCCTTTCAGGAACCTTGCTTTATGTTATGTATCCTTAAGAAACCGCACGTCACTTCTCTAGATCATTTAAGCCTAAAAGTTAATATATAACAGCTTGATTGAACCTTTTTTTTTCTGTAAAAATAAAAATGTTAGATTGTTAAGAAAAACTATGAAAATATCTTAAAAGTTGTTCCTGTGAATCATTATGTCCTGTTTTGAATGATTAATCACATTTCAGTTCTGTATCCTGTCTTAATCACATCCTCCCTTTGTGACATCCTCCCTGAGTGAATTACATCCTTCCTTTGTAACAAATCCCTCCCTAAAAAAGAGAATAAAAGGCTGAGGTAAAGTGAGTTCTGCAGGCAATGCTGTGCAATGCTAGGCAAAATGTTTGCAGATCTGTCTACCTGCCAGCTTGCATCATATCTGTGTGTTTGTCTCTTTTGTATATATTTCATCTCTCTCTTTCTCTATCACTTTCTCTGCCAGATCTCCCTTCTTCGGACACCCACACTTCCTTGTTGAGGCGGGACCCTGACATAGGACCTCGACACTACAGCACTATATCAGTTTGTTGAAACATTTCAATTTATGGTCCATCATTCATGGAGAACTGTTTTTCACCAATGCCTGCAGTGCAACTTAGATGTCTTCCTTCAGTATCATCAGTTCTTTATCATATACTACCTCTGGAAATGAATGAACATCAACAAATTCTTTTTGGTACAGAGACTTTCTGTATTTCTTCTATCTTTTTTTGATGCTTGCTCCTAATTCAATATATTTAGCCTATAGAACCCTTCATAAGCTAAAGCAAGGGTTGATTGTTTTCTTCTGTTCTTTCAGCTTGAGAGATGCAGAGTGTGTTCTTCCCTTTTGATTTTTCTAGCTCCAGTTCTTTGTGTATTTCATTATAATACTTTTCTTTGTGTTTTCAGGCTGTCCTTTGAAATTTCTTGCTCATTTCTTTTACTTCATTATTTATTCCTTTAGTTTTAGCTGCTTTACTTTCAAGAGCAAGTTCCAGAGTTTCTTATGATAACCACTTTTGTCTTTTCATTCTTTAGTCTTTTAAGAACTTTTGCTTTCTTCGTGTGTGATTTTCTTTATGTAATCCAAAAACTCTTCTGTTCTTTGGTCATTAGCAGTCAATGCATCCAATACATTCTTGAGATGGTCTCTAAATTCAAATGGGATATAATCAAGGTCATATTTTGGCTTTAGTGAATATGTTTTAATTTTCTTCAGCTTTAGCCTGAACTTGCATATGGGCATTTGATGGTGTGTTCCACATTTGAGCCCCGTTTTTTTTTTTTTATTTCTTTGTTTTTAGCTGATAATATTTGGGCTTCTCCATTATCTTGTTCCACAAACGTAGTCAATTTGATCCCTGTGTGCTTTATCTGATGAGGTCTACCTGTACAGTGGTAATTTATGTTGACAAAAAAAAAAAAGATTTACAATTAGTAAGTCATTGCTCTTACAAAATTTTGGCATGCAATCATTTCTATCACTAAGGCCCTTTTTTAAACTTTACAACTACCAATCTTTACTCTGTGTTTCTAATTTTCACATTCTGTTTTTGTTATTATTAAGTGCCCTCAAGTTGATTCTGATTAATAGCAACCATGTATAGAGTTTCTGAGGACTGGCTGGTGCATTTTAACCACTAACCTTTTGGTTATCAGTACAGTACTTATCCTATGGGGCCACACTAGGACTTCTTTCAAATTCTAATCACCAATTATCATCAGTGTACCTTAATTACATGTTTGGTCAATTTCATATGGAAGAAGTTGATAGAATTCTTTAATTTCTTCATCATCGACTTTAGTGGTTATTGTATAAATTTGAATAATAGCCCTACTTTCTGGTCCTCCATGTAGATTTCAGTGGCTAACCTTTCAGAAGTGGTCTGCCTCTCCTTCTTCCTAGTCTATCTTAAACTAGAAACATTTCTGAAATCTGTCCACCATGGATGACCCTGCTTTTATTAAAATACTGGTGGCATAACTGCAACTGTCTCATTTCCTCATAAGTCACCACAGTGAGACAAACTGACAGACCAGGAGCAGACACATAGCATATCAATAACTGTAATTGATATTAATTTGTTTCCTTATTTATAAAGGTATTTTCCAATGTTCATTTTTATCTGACGTTTTTAATGACTTTTTAGTGCAAAACCTTTAGATTTATGAAATTAAATCTACATATGAAACTAGTCAGTTTTAGTTGCAACTAATCAGCTTTAATCATTCATGATTTGGTTGTATTATCATCATGAAAGCTCCACTGTGATAATTAAAGCCAAATATCTAAATCCAATTGTCTCCACTGATGTTCCATTCATGCAATGGTATTTCATACTTTCTGCACATAGATCTATTTCTTTTTATATAATAAGCAATTTAAATGGAGAGTAAGGATGAATAAACACTCTCCCTACATCTTATGTTGAAAGCTGAATATATAAATATAGATGATAATTTTCCATGACTCCTTTACAATTTTAAAAACAATAGATTATATAGGAAATTCTGTATGGGGATTAGTTTGTTATTGTTAAGTGCCATGAAGTCAGTTCTGACTCATAACGACCCTGTATGGGGTTTCTGAGGAGTGGCAGAGGATTAGATAAGGACCAAGAAAAAGCACAGTCTGCCAAGTGATTGTGATTAGTTAGCATCTGTTGTTTCCTAATAAGTAGTACACACTGGAAGGATGGTCAGTTGACTTTTATAGGAAACTATATAGTAGTCTCTGTTCCAACAGAACAAAGAACTCACTGCCTTACAGTCTATTCTGCCTATTGTTGTTGTTATTAAGTGCCGTCGAGTCAGTTCTGACCCATAGTGACCCTGTATAGGTTTCCAAGGAGCAGCTTGTGAGCTTGAACCACCAACCTTGCAGTTTAAATGACTTTGCAATCTAACACATTAGCTTACAGTGCCACACCAGGATTCCATTTTGTAAACCCATATTTCCAAAGTTATAATCTTTACAGAAGTCAACTTCCATGCTTATATTATAAGAGGTAGTAAGAATCTAGAAAACGTATTACCTGGTGTGGCGCTGTGGGATAAAGCAATGACCACAATTACCACAAAGTTGGTTTAAACTACAAGGTCAGCAATTCAAACTCACCAGCCGTTCCTTGGAAACCCTATACAGGGTTCCTATGAGTCAGAACCTACCCAACAGTATTAAACAATAATAACACAATTTGAAGTGCTATTCTTGGTTTACAGGGACTCTTGGAAACTTTTATAACCTTGTATATGAAGCAGGACCCCTGATGGCACAAAAGTAGGAACTAACTGGAAAATTGGTCTTTATAATCCACCCAGTGACTCTAATGAGAAAGACCTGCAGACCTTCTCCAATAAAGATCGCAGCCTAGAAAACCCTATGATACATTTGTACTTTGACACATGAGGTCATATAAAACAACATCAACCAGCTGGCATCCAACAGTACCAGCATATGTAAAAGGTTAGCTGAATTTACCCAGTCATTGTGTCAAGTGCTCATTCCATACCAAGTATTTGTTGAGTACCAAAGGGACCCAACCCAAACAAACATTACTGCCATCAAGTTGACTCCAGATCATAGGAACTATATAAGACAGAAGAAAACTGTTCCTTAAGGTTTCATGAATGTAAATTGTAATGGAAGTTAGCATGTTTCCATGGACCAGTTGGTCAGTTTGAATAACCAACCTTGTGTTTAGTAACCTGGTACCTAGGCCACAGTGTCATCAAGGCTCTTTACCAAAGGGACAGAGAGCTAAAACTTCAATAGACTTTAAAGAAAATAAGTATATGACTGTTCAGAACTGATATAAAATGAATGCATTTGTGGTAGCATAATTTGTTAAGATACATATCTAGAAATGAGATTATGGAGATGGAGATATAGGGGACTTATCTACATTTGAATAGCTGAGACTATCAAATTCTATTTATAAATACATGTGAACAATTTGCCAGTGAATAGGCAAATTGGCCCAAGTAAGTTCACTGTGCTCCCTATGGTACAGATCCTTTTAATATCTCAAGATGTCAGTAAATTTGCTTGCACAGACATATTGTGGGAAATGAAGAGATGAAGTACTGAAAGCAAGTGTCATGTCTTCTGAATTATCCTTCACTGAGGTTATTATGACAAGTAGCACAGTGCAGGAAAGGAGGGATGTTAATGCCAATATTCATATAAATGCCATCAGTTTAACAAGTAGAAGCACAAAAGTAGAAAAGAGAATGCTGTAGAGAAAGATGATTGGCGGAGAAGCTATTATACTGAGGACTGACTCAGCAGCAGATTTAAGGAAAGTCACCTTTATTTTAAATAATAGAGTATGGTGACCCTTGAAAGAGAACCCGATAGACATGGATTGCTGAAACATAATAGATTCTATCACTTTTACATTCCCCAAACTAAAATTTTCTAGAGTGAAAGAGACTGAAGATATATATAAGAAACTATCCACATCCCAAATCATTGTCTCACAGAATAAAATATATGAACCATGAGAGAATGAGAGAAATTACAGATCATCTAGTGTCAATACATTACAAGAGTATAGCAAGAAACAATATTGAAGCAGGAAGAATACAGGTGGCTCATTTCAATTCTAATCTAATTTGTAAATGCAGAGGCAGGAGTACAAACATATAAAGCATTGCCATTAAGTCAATGTTCAACTCATAGAGACTCCTGAGAGGATAAATCTTTAAGGCAGCAGGTAACATCATCTTTCTTCCAAAGAACCCCTAATGAGTTTGTAATGTTGATCATGTGATTAGCATTCCAGTGCATAAAATACAACATATATAAACATATTGTTGTTACTGTTAAGTGCCATTGAGTTGGATCTGACTCATAATGACCCTGAATAGGGTTTCCAAGGAATGGCTGGTGAATTTGAACTGCTGACCTTGTGGTTCAAACTGATCTTGTGGTCTAGTACTTTATCCTACAGCACCCTGAGAATTTATTTTGGACTTAGATCTGTGTTTAAATCCCATTAAGATCACTTCTAATATATGTGACCACCACTTGCCTCAGTTTGTAGTACTTTCTGTACATAGATCTCTTTTTACATAGTATGCAAATTAAATAGAGAAAAAGGTAGAAAAGACACTTTCTCTACTTTTTATGTGTGTTCTTATGATGCTAGAAATTATACCACTGGTATCGTAAATATCGGCAGGGTTACACATGATAGACAGGTTTCAGTGGAGCTTCCAGATGAAGGCAGACTAGAAAAAAGGAGAGGTAAATCACTTTTGAATGGTTAAACACTGAAAACCTTATGAATAAGCAAAACATTGTTAGATATAGTGCCAGAAGATGAGCCCCTTGGGATGGAAGGCATTCAAAATATTACTGAGAAAGATATGCCTCCTCAAAGTAGAGTTGATCTTAATGCTGTGGAGGGAGCAATGATTTTGAAATCTTCATTTGCTAATGAAGCACAACTTAAAGTGAGTAGAAATAACTGTGAATATTCATTAATAATCAGAAGAAGGAATGTACGAAATATGACTCTAGGAAAACTAGAAGTTGTTAGAAATGAAATGGAATACATAAAGACCAATATTATAGGTATTAGTGAACTTAAATGGACAGATATTGGCCATTTTGATTTAGACAATCAAATGCTTTACTATGTCAGACTTGAAAGAGTGAAGAGGAATGGTGCCACATTCACAGTTGAAAAGAGCATTTCAAGATCTATCTTGAAGTACAATGCTGTCTGTGGTTGTTGTTATGTGCCGTGGAGTTGGTAGAATAATCATACGCCTAGCGGAGTTCTGTTGTGGCACTGCAGAATAAGCCCTGGACTGATGACCACAAATTCAACAATTTAAATCTACTGGTCACTCCTTAGAATCCCTATACAGGGTTTCCATGTGTCTATGAGTCAGAGATCACTTGACAGTTTAACAACAATAACAACTGGAAAGATAAGTTAATATCACTATCATTCAAAAAATTTATGCACCAATCATTGAGTTAATTACAATGAAATTGAAGAATTCTATCATCTTATTCACGAAATCATGGTGTGGTGCTGTAGGATAACCTCTGAACCACAAGGTGGGTTTGAACCACAAGATTGGTGGTTCAAACTCACCAGCCACTTCTCAGAAACCCCACTGTTGGTTTTGATGTTTTAGTGCCATAGAGTTGATTCCAAATCATACTGTTTTCAAGGAGCGGCTGGTAGATTTGAATATCTGACCTTGAAATTCAAACCGGCCTTGTGGTCCAATGCTTATCCTACAAAGCCACACTAGGACTCCTACAGGATGGTTATGAGTTGGGACAACTCAATAGAACTTAACAACAACCATCTTCCTCAGTCTAAAACTAATGAAACATGCAACCAAGATTCACTGAAAATTACTGGTGATTGGAATGCAAAATTAGAAAAAGAAGATGGATATGTAGTTGGAAAATATAGCTTTGGTTATAGAAATAATTCCGGAGATCACATGATATAGTTTTACAATAAAACTTAGTTATTAATTTAAAAAACCTTTTCAGCAACATACAAGGCAATTATACACATGGATACAGCCAGATGGAATACACAAGAATCAAATTAACTACATCTGTGCTAACATACAATGGGAAATCTCAATATTATCAGCTAAAATAAAGCCAGAACAGGCCATTAATTGCTCATATGCTGTTGGGAGCCATTGAGGGTAGAGGACAGCTTCGATTTGCTGCTTGACACAGTCCAGCAAATAAGAAAAGTCATTTTGTGAGACAGATGACTTTCAGAAGTCATTTTCTACTTTCTCTTTAAATTCTTCCTAAATTTACTTATAAAAATATATAACATGGCCATATTCACAGCCTTTCACTATGAATTCTACAAACCTTAGGAAAAACTAGCTTAGCAGCAATTGCTTTCAGGTTTGGTGGATTGAATACAAAAAGAAATTGTGTAAATTACTCCTTTTCATAGAAAACCTAAGTAACTGCATTTGTGAGACCACAAAAGCAGATAGCATATTAGAGTCAAGCTGACCTACCCCCATAGGCCTCACCACATTCAGTCACTAGCTAGAATTCACAAACCCCTACATATAGACACCTGCGTACACAAGCAGACAATAATGAACTTAAGTGAAGGATAGTTTTGAGTTAATAATCCACACTTCTTGCAGCAAGTAGCCAGGTTGGGCTTTATGCCACATAGCTTCTAAGTGATTTAATGAATACTTTTATTATGAAAATAATAGCACATTATGTAGGATAGAAAGTTTATAATCTTTTAGAAGAAACAGCTTATCACATACTAAGGAGATGAAGGTCAGTCTGAACATCACAGAAGTATTTTTTGTCAAGGTTGCCTAATGACCAGGTGCAAGAATGTTGTGACTAACTGTGTAATAATTCAAGAAAAGATAAAAGTGTCAATGCATGTACTGTATAATTTTAAGTATAAAAAATAAAGACTTGCTGAGCTGGGCAGGCAGAAGCAGCAGAGGAAAGGAGGGAGGAGGAAGGAGGCAGAGGGCAGACAGCATAAGGCATAGGGCAGAAAGAAGCAGAAGCAGAAAGCTTGGAGAGAACAGCCGGACAGCACAGCAAGCTGAAAACGCTTTCGATTGTATTCATTCATTTCTTCATCCGCGGATTCCTCTTATCCTCTCGTGTCCCACAACCCACGCGGAGAGCAGGTACTCCCCGCAATATGCAGTTCACATATAAGCTGAATGCAATTAAAACAAGTCCACAGGAGTACAAATATGACTTTGAGTATATGCCACATGAATTTAAAGACTATGTCAAGAATATATTTGAAGGATTAGACACTAATGAACAAAGACCACAGGAGTTGCGGGATGATACCAAGAACATCATCAATGAAGAAGCCAAAAGGTCATTTAAAGTACAGGCAAGAAAGAAAAGACCAAATGGGATGTCATAAGATACTCTGAACTTGCTCTTTTATATAGATAAGCTAAAACAAATGGAGTAATTCAGAATTTAATAGAGCTGAACAGAAAATTTCAAAGGACAGCTCAAATAGACAAACAAAGTAAACTATTATAATGAAATGTGCAAAGCACTGAAGTTAGAAAACCAAAAATGAAGAACACACTCAGCATTTCTCGAACTGGAAGAACTGAAGGAAAAAAAACAACAAGCCTTGACTTGCAATACTGAAGGATTCTATGGACAATGTATTGAATGATATTGGAAGCATCAAATGATGGAAGGAATACAGAGCCACTGGACCAAGAAGAATTGGTCATATTCAATTATTTCAAAATGTATCATATAATAAAGAATCAATGATAATTGGAGGGAAGGGATTCAAATTACAATGAAGACATTGGAGAAAAACAAGACTCCAGGAACTGATGGAATACAAATTGAAATGTTTCAACTAACTGATATAATGAATAAGGCCTTCACTCACTTTTGCCAAGAAAGTAGGAAGACAGTTACCAGACTGAGAAATTGAAAGAGATCTATATTTGTACCCATTCTAAAGAGAAGTAACTGAATTGAATGTGGAAATCAGAAAAAAAAAAAGATGATTAATATCACATGCAAGTAAATTTTTGCTGGAGATAATTAAAAAATGATTGCAGTAGTATATCAGCAGGGAGCTGCTAGAAACTAAAGCCAGATTCCAAAGAGGGTGTAGGTCTAGATATCATATTTAAGTAGAGAATACCAGAAAGATGTTTATCTGTGCTTTATTGACTATGCAATGGTATTCACCTATGTGAACCATAGAAATTTATGAATAACATTGAAAGGAATAAAGTATTCCAGAACATTTAAGTGTGCTTGTACATAGACCAAAAGGCAGTGGTTCAAATAGAACAAGGGGATACTGAATGGTTTAAAATTTAAAAGTGTGCCAGGGTTGTATCCTTTCACTATACTAATTCAACCTGTATTTTGATAAAATAATCCAAGAAGCTGAATTATATGAAGAAGAACTTGGCATCAGGTTTAGAGGAAGATTCATTAGCAACCTGTGATTTGATTTGTAGATGACACAACCTTGCTTGCTGGGAGTGAAAATAACTTTAAATAGTTTCTGATGAAGATATTTCAGTATGAATTACACCTAAATGTAAAGAAAGCAAACATCCTCATAATTGCATCAATAAATTGTATGATGGTAAATGGAAAATGGTTTGAAACTATCAAATAATTAATTTTGCTTGAATCCGCAATCAATGTTCATGGAAGTAGTAGTCAAGAAATCAAGGAAGTATTGTATTAGGCAAATCTGTTGCAGAAGACCTCTTTAAAGTGTTAAAGAGTGAGAGTGCTTAGGAGTGTCTGACCCAAGCCATAGTATTTTCAGTCACCTCATATGTGTATGAAAGTTGGACACTAAATAAAGAAGGCTTTAGAATAATCCATCCATCGGAAGTATGGTGTTGATGAACACTGTTAAAAGTGCCATGTACTGCCAGAAGAGCAAACAAATCCATTTTGGAAGGACTACATCCAGAATACTTCTCAGAAACAAGGATGAGAAGGAGACTTCATTTTTGGTATTTTGGACATGTTTTCAGGTGGGACCAGTCTCTAGAGAAGGACATCATGCTTGGTAATTTGGAGGGTGAGCGAAAAAGGGGAAGATCTCTAACAAGATAGTTTGACACGGTGGCAGAAACAATGCACTCACCAAAACAAAAATTGTGAGAATAGCATAGGCTCTGGCAGTGTTTCATTCTGTTGTGCTTTGGCTCACTATGAATTGTAGCTGACTCCAACAATAAAATATTGCACCTTGGACCAACATATTTTAACTTATGATGTTTTAGTTTTCTCATGTATAAAAACAAAATAATAATACAGATCTGTTAAGGACATGACACTGAGTGGAGCTGTAGGTTTAGCTTTAGCCTACTAGCCAAAAGGTGGAGGGTTCAAACCCACTATCAACTATGCAGGAGAAAATGAGCTGTTTGCTCCCCCAAAAGATTTACCATCTCAGAAACCCTATATAGAGTTGCTATGAGTCTTAATTGAATCAAAGAAAGTGTGTTTGGGTTTCTTTTTTCATTTTTCTTATTAGGAATTTTGAAAGAATAAATGCAGTTAAAGAGTATTTAAACATTATGCCATTGTTTTGAAATATTTTGTCACACAAAGAGAATAAATTTATGTAGTACTGGCTGGTGGCTGTGTGCCGTGGAGTCAGTTCCAACTCACAGCGACCCTGTACAGGGTTTCTGAGGCTGTAAATCTTTACGGGAGCAGAACGCATCATCTTTATCCCGCGGAACAGCTGGTAATTTCAAACTGCTGACCTTGAGATTCACAGCCCGATTCGTAACCACTGTGCTACCAGAGCTCCTTATTTAGTACTAAGTGGGTATAAATTTGTGTATTAATCAAACCGATTTGGTTCAGCAAATTTTGATTGAGAGGCATCTGAAATAAGTATTGCTTTTGTTGTAGTGTGCCATTCAGTTGATTCCAACTCATAGCAACCCTCTATATGGTTACAGAAAGGAGCTGATGGATTAGCAGTTCAGTACATAGGGGTTCTAAACTCTGTGTGTACATTACAGATGTTTAATTTTACTTAATTAAATGATACTTGTATTAATGTACACACTCCTGTTGTGTTGCATTTGAGTTGATTTTGACTTAGTGACATCACATGTTGTTGTTGTTGTTGTTATGTGCCGTCGAGTCATGGCAGAGTAGAATTGCCCCCATGGCATTTCTTAGACTGAGGTCTTTATGAAAACAAAATCAGGTCTTTCTCCCATGGAACCAGTTTAGTGGGCTGAAAATATCAGCTTCTGTTGTTGTTAATCAGCCACTTAACCAGGGCTCTATAAATGTTCCTATGAAGAAATGGGATTTCAAAGTCATAAAAAATTTGTCCCAGCCTTAAAGCTAGTAATTATAGGAATGGTTTCTTATCCCAAGTTTTATCAGACTCTCAAAAGTTATGTGTTATATGACAGAGCTTCTAGTTGGAATGGAGACAACAAATAAACATCATGGTAATTCTAGACCCTTAACTGTTATTTAAACAATAAAAAAAGCTGCCATAAACTCACCACATGTAGACATAACACATTTCACCTCCTGCACAACTTTACTTTGGATAGACTTTGGATATGCATAGCCAGCATTCCAAAACAATACTGACCAAATATAAAAAGGAAATTCAATTTTTCTATATTGCAGAATTCTCATTATGCAGTGCCTAAGGAAATTCATGGTTTTTTCTATATAAATAATAAAAGTGTCACATAATTAAAAAAAAAAAAAATCATGAATGCCATTGGTTTTGATATATAAATACTGACTTTTATACTGAACATAAAAGCAAATACCATTGAATCATTAATCTGTAAAGAATTTTGAAAGAACATTTAATCTATCTCTTGCCTCAAGAAAGAGCTTCACCCAAGCTACTACTGTGATGCTAAATGCCTTTGGAGAAATTTTTTTTTAAACTTTCCAAATATTTCAAAATTTTGTTCAATCTTGATAGAAAGCTATGCAGTAATGTGTTTGGTATGAATCTTAGACTGCCACAAGTGTGGAAAGTACAAAATGAAAACTAATTTTTTTCTTTCTATAGAATAATTTTTATTTCCAGCCTACACCCTTGCCATACACTATGGGGAAGTTCTATTTTGTCCTATTGAGCGTCTCTGAATCAGAATCTTCTTAATGTCAATGGGTACACTCCACTGCCATGTTCAAAATTTCTCCAGCTGTGGAGTTTTTGTGTGTGTGTGTGTGTATTTTTTTAACGTTTTTAATTGTGACTTAGTGATAGTTTACATGGGAGACCATCAGCTTTACACTCATCCTATTGTATTTTGTTTCATTGCAATAATTACAATCCCACATGCATCATCATTCAACAGTATTTGCTTCTATTCCATCTGTTTTTTCGTTTTTGGATGTACACCAAAACACTCAGGAACATATAATCATTCAATCAGCCAAAGGGCACACCCTGCAAGCCTGCCCCTCGGCTGCCAGCACACATCCACTGTCCCTCCATGAGTATAGAGGCCCAGTGGCTCCATATATCCACATCATTATCTCTGCCTCCATCTCTGGTGTCACTGCTTCTCTGAATAGAGTCCCACATTGGCTCTTGCTCTTCTCCCTTTATGGTCCCAGGGTCATCTGCTCCTGGACTGCAAGATCAACCACTCCCCACTGTTTATTACAAACATCTACCTTAACATTTGCAACAATCACGAGCAGTCCTGATAACAATTTCTCATTATTGAACCACAAGAGTCTTGTCCCCATCTCCTTTAACCAGCCTTGTCTAGGTAGGTTGAAAACCACTCAGTAGAGATTCTATGTTTCCCCAAACTCCCTCTTAAAAATGTGTAAGCCAGTCACTTTGTGCCTTTATAGCCCCCTACCCCTCATTTTAGGTAGGCAATGTCTAAGTTTTCCAACCCTATCAACCCTGTTTACAGAGATGGTGGGAATGATCCTTGCTGTGAAAATTCCTTCTTTCTTTTAAAGTACTACATCCATAAGGATAGGTCAATTTCATCAAATTGTAGTGGATTACACTTTTTGTTTCCCTCTTCTTTCTTCTTCTAGTCAAGTTCTGATCATCCAGCCATTCATTGAAGCTAGGTCATATGGATACTATCTGAAAGTGTGGGCTTTCTTGTAATTCTCCTCTCACTTCGTATCAGCTGGTTGCTTCACTCTTTGCTCTAGCACACTGTGACTTTGTCCCTGTCCATGGGCTCAGGAGTCCCCAGGTCTCGCTATACTGCTGGCCAACCAGGTCTCACTCCAGGTTGACAGGAGTCTATTGAACGTGGTCTGACTCGGCTTACGTCTTCATTGCTGCTTTTTCCTCACTTCCCTTCATTGATAGACAAATGTGGTTATCAGAAAGATTATGTGCCTGTTTGTATTCCCTTTGAGTTTCAGTCGTTCAGGGGGTTTGCCCAAAAGGATTGCTTGCCTTGATGACTCCCAAGCTAACAACTAGCTTGTTTTTGTGGTAGTCAATCAGACTGCCTTTTTGTTTTTTTTGTTTTTCTGCTGTTCTTTCTTTCAAGAAGTATCTTCTGTTCCTCTAGCTGCTTCAGGCTGATCTGCTTTTCTTTTCAAGTGGAAATTTCACACCTCAGAATAGTCTGGATGTGGATCAGGATTCCACCATTGGTCCTATGCAATGCAAAGGCTCCGTAGGAAGCCTCTTTAATTGGGCAAGTTCTAGCCCCATTTTCGGTATTCCAAACAGTTATAGGCTGAAGATGGGCTTACAAACTTTCTATATTGATATTTCTGGCTATTCCTTTCTCTCCCCCTCAAGTGTCTATTTTATAATAGTAGTCAAGGTAAACCAAGATTCATAAGGCAGTCAAGCATCTTAACATTATTTCCCCTCTTTTACCCATTCAAACCATACCTCAATCCTTGTATTATAGAGCCCTGTTGTTCCAAAGTTGAATATACATCCCTATCTACCTCTGTCACATTTAGCCCATGCAAATATGCAAATGTTCTCCTATCTGCCTTCTTCTTTCATTCCCTTCCCCTTCTTGTGTATTGAACCCATCCCAACACCCAAACTATCATGTGTCTCTTCCCTACCCTGTGCTCTACTTTCCCCTCCATCCCCTCATCACTACCCACAACACCCCCGTAACCAATTTTTTTTTTTTTTTCCTTAGTGTGGATATTTTTTCTTAACCTTTTACAATAATGGTCTTATGTAGTATGTTTCCTTTTTTGACTGACTAATTTCACTCAGCACAATGTCCTCAAGGCTTATCCATGCTATGTTGTGGCATACAGTTTCATTATTGTTCTTCAAGGTAGCATAGTATTCCATTGTGTGTATGCACCAAAGTTTGTTTACCCATTCTTCCATTGATGGGTGCTTAGTCTGTCTCCATCTTTTTGCTATTGCAAATAATGCTGTTATGAACATTGGTGTACATATATCTACTCGTGTTATGGCTCATATTTCTTGTGGGTAAATACCAAGTAGAGAAATTGCTGGGTCATGAGGTATTTCTATTTCCAACCTTCTTTGGAAGTGCCATATTGCTTTCCAGAGTGGTTGAACCATTTTGCAATCCCACCAACAATGTAGGAGGGTCACAGTCTCTCCGCATCCTCACCAGCATTAAACAACCAGGTGTTCTGTGGGAGAAAGATAAAGATTTACAGCCTCAGAAACCCTGTACAGGGTCGTTATAAGTTGGGACTGACTCCATGGCAAATAACAACAACAACATATTTCAACTTTGCTGTTATTGCTGATGTGAGATGACATCTCATTGTTGTTTTGATTGGCATTTCTCTAATGGCTAGTGATCATGAACATTTCTTCATGTGTTTGTTGGCTGCCCGGATCTCTTCCTTGGTGAAGTGTCTGTTCATGTCCTGTGCCCATTTTTTAACTGAGTTATTTGTCCTTTTCTTGTAGAGGTGTTGTAGTTTCCTATATATTTTAGATATGAATCCCTTGTTTGATGTGTCATTGCAAAAGATTTTTTTCCCATTCTGTGGGTTTCCTTTTTAGTCTTTTGGTGAAGTCTTTAGATGCACATAAGCTTTTAATTTTAGTATGTCCCACTAATCTATTCTGTTTACTTTTGTTTGTGTACTTTTCAAAATGTTTGGTAGTCTGTGTGTGCCCTTTATTAGAGTCCTCACATTTGTCCCTATTTTTTCTTCATTTTTATTAAATGTTTTTATTTTGGATTGAGTGAAAGTTTACAGGGCACATCATCAGCTTCACATTCAACCATTCATATAGCTTTTTGTCCCTATTTTTTCATTGATGACTTTCATAATTTTGGGATTCACACTAAGGGTTTAATCCATGCTGAGTTGGTTTTTGTATAGGGTGTGAGGTAAAGGTCTTGTTTCAATCTTTTGCATAACACTTTCCTGTTCTGCCAGCACCATCTGTTAAAGATACTGTTTTCTCCCCATATAACATACCTAGTCACTTTGTCAAAAATGAGTTGGCTGTATGTGCATGGGTTCTCAATTCTGTTCCAATGATCAATGTATCTTTCATTTTACCAGTACCAGGCTGTTTTGACCACTGTAGCCATGTAGTAGATTTTGATATCGGTGAGTGAGAGGTTTCCAACCTTGTTCTTCTTCTTAAGCAGTGCTTTGTTTATCCTGGGTCTCCTTCCTTTCCATATAAAGTTTGTAATTGTCTTTTCCATGTCTTTGAAAAATGTCACTGGATTATGAATTGGGAATGCATTATATGTGTAAATAGCTTTGGTTAGTATTGAACATTTTCAAAATGTTAAGTCTTCCTATCCAGGAACATGGTATGTTCTTCCGCTTTTGTAAGTCTCTTTTGGTTTCTTGTAGTAATGTTTTGTAATTCTCTTTGTATAGGTCCTTTGTTTCTCTGGTTACATTTATGCCTAAATATTTCATCTATTGGGTGGCTATTGTAAATTGTATTTCTTTCCTAATGTCTGTTTCTGGTTACGAATCAGGCTGCGAACCTTAAGGTCAGCAGTTCGAAACTACCAGCCGCTCCGCGGGAGAAAGATGAGGCTTTCTACTCCCATAAAGATTTACACCCTCGGAAACCCTGTACAGGGTCACTATGGGTCGGAACCGACTTGACGGCACTTAACAACAACAACAATGTCTGTTTCAGCTCTGTCATTGTTACTGTAGAGGAATCCAACTAATTTTTCTATGTTGATCTTATACCCTGCCACTTTGTTGAATCTTCCAATGATGTTGAGTAGCTTTTTTACTAACTCTTTGTGGTTTTCTCTATATAGGATCATACCGTCTGCAAATAGAGAGAGTTTTACTCCCTCTTTGCCAATTTGGATGCCTTTAATTTCCCTATCTTGCCATATAGCTCTAGCTAATTCTTCCAAAACAATATTGAAAAGGAGTGGTGACAAAGGGCATTCTTGTCTGGTCCCCATTTGCAGAGGGAAGGCTTTCAGTTTCTCTCCATTGAGAGTGATGTAGGCTGTTGGTTTTGTATATATGCTCTTGATTATGTTGAGGAACTTCCCTTTAATTCTTACGTTGCTGAGTGTTTTTATCAGGAATGGATGTTAGAGTTTGTCAAATGCCTTTTCTGCATCAATCAATATGATCATGTGGTTCTTTTCCTTTTACTTATTATGTGGTAGATTACACTGATTGTTTTCCTAATGTTGAACCATCCTTTGATCATGAGATAGTGTTCTTCTTGATCTCTTATGAACTAATAGACATAAAAAGGATGATAATAGAATACTATGAAGAGACGCACTCCAACAAATTTGAAAATCCAGAAGAGATGGCTATCTTTTAAGAAAAACACAACCTACCTAAACTTACACTGAATGCAGCAGAAAACTTTAACAGACCTATAACAAAGGAAGCAATTGACCAAGTCATAAAAACAAAACAAAACAAAAGAAAAAAAATGCAAACAAAAAAAAGTTCATGTCCAAATGGCTTCACTGGTGAGTTTTACCAAACATTCAGTAAAGAGCTGTCATCAATTCTACTCAAATAATTCCAGAGTGTAGGAGAGGTAGAAAACTTCCTAAAACAATGCAGTAAACATAAACTTCATATAAAAACCATGGAAGGAATTCACTAAGAAAGAAAATTATACACCAATATTCCTAATGCACATAGATACAAAAATTCTCAACAAAATTCTGGCCAACAGAATTCAACAACACATCAAAAAGATAATACATCATGATCGATTGGGATTCATATCAGGGATGCAAGGATGGTTCAACAGAAGAAAATCAATCAGTTTAATTCACCATATAAATAAGAAATAAGAAAAGAACCACATGATCATATTGATTGATGCAGAAAAGTAATTTGACAAAATCCAATATCCATTCCACATAAAAACATTCAACAAAGTAGGACTTAAAGGAAAATTCCTCAACATAGTTAAGAGCAAATATACAAAACAAACAGGTAACATCACTCTCAATGGAGAGAAACTGAAAGCCTTCCCTTTGTGAACATGAAACAGACAAGGTTGCCCTTTATCACCACTCCCATTCAATATTGTGCTGTAAATCTTAGCCAGAGCTGTAAGGCAAGATAAGGAAATCACCCAAGGATATGCAGATGATACAACCTTGCTTGCTGAAAGTGAAGAGGACTTAAAGTATTTACTGATGAAGATCAAAGAGCACAGCCTTCCGTATGGATTACAACTTAATGTAAAGAAAACAAAAATCCTCACCACTGGACCAATAAACAGCATTCTTATCAATGGAGAAGAGATTAAAGTTGTCAAGGACTTCATTCTTCCTGGATCAACTATCAACACTCGCGGAAACAGCACTCAAGAGATCAGACGACGTATTGCATTGGGCAAATCCTCACCACTGGACCAATAAACAACATTCTTATCAATGGAGAAAAGATTGAAGTTGTCAAGGACTTCATTCTTCTTGGATCAACTATCAACACTCATGGAAGCAGCAGTCAAGAAATCAAATGACATATTGCATTACGCAAGTCTGCACAAGACATTTTTAAAGTGTTGAAGAGCAAAGATGTCAGCTTTAGGAATAAGGTGCACCTGACCCAAGCCATGGTTTTTTCAATAACCTTACATGCATGTGACAGCTGGACAGTGAATAAGGAAGACCGTAGAAGAATTTGTGTTTTTGAGTTATGATGTTGGAGGAGAATATTCAAAATACCATGCGCTGCCAAAAGAACCAAAAATCCGTTTTAGAATAAGTGCATCCAGAGTGCTCCTTGGAAGCCAAGATGGCCAAACTTCATCTCTCATACTTCAGACATATTGTCAGGAGGGGCCAGTCACTGGTAAAGGATATCATGTTTGGTAAGGTGGCGGGCAGGTCAGAGAAAAAGAGGAAGACCCCCAACAGGATAGATTGGCCAAGTGGCAGCATCTTCATCAGTAAATGTCTCAAGTCCTCTTCACTTTCAGCAAGCAAGGTTGTATCATCTGCATATTGCAGGTTGTAAAGAGTCTTCCTTCAATCCTGATGCCACATTTTTCTTCATAGAACCCAGCATCTCAAACTATTTGCTCAGCATACAGGTTGAGTAAGTATGGTGAAAGAATGCAATATTGTCACACAACTTTCTTAACTTTAAACCATTCAGTGTTCCCATGTTCTGTTCGAACAACTGCCTCTTGGTCCATGAACAGATTCTTCATGAACACAATTAAGTGTTCTGGAATACTCATACTTTGTAATATTGTCCATAGCTTGTCATGATCCACACATTCAAAAGCTTTTGTGTAGTTAATAAAGCACAGGTAAATATCTTTCTGATATTCTCTGCTTTCAGCCAAAATCGATCAGACATCAACAATGATATGCCTTTTCCACAGCCTCTTCTGAATCTGGCTTGCACCTCTGGAAGTTCTCTGACAATGTATGCTTGCAGTCATTTCTGTATTGCCTTTAGTAAAACTTTACTCGTATGGGATATCAAAGAGATTGTCCAATGATTTCATCATTCCATTGGGTCACCTCTCTTTGGAATGGGCATAAATAAGGATCTCTTCCAATCAGTTGGCCAGATAGTTGTTTTCCAAATTTCTTGGCAGAGATGAGTGAGTGCCTCCAGTGTCACCTCATTTTCTTGAAAGATTTCAATTTTTATTCCATCAAACTGGTGCCTTGTTCTTTGCCAGTTCCTTTAATGCACCTTGGACTTCCTCCTTCAGTACTTAGTATTATATTTAGTCACTGAAAACCTTATGAATAAATGATTGGAATATCTAAAATGGGGCTACAACTTGCCTAGTGAAGGAGGCTTCCTGTGGAGCCTCTGCATTTCATGAACCCCTTCAAGAATCTTCTGAGGTGGGAAATTTCCACTTGAAAGGAGAAGCAAACCAACCTGGAGCAGCTAGAATAACAGAAGATACTTCTTGAAAGAAAGACAGACAGGAAAAATATAAAACAATAACGGCAGTCTGACTGATTACTACAAGAACAAACAAATTGTCCGCCCAAGAGACATTAAGGCAAACGGTTGATCTTCCCTCAGGGAAAACTCCCTTCCAAGACTAAGACTCAGTGGCAATGCACGAGCAGACACATGCTTTCACTGGTGACCACGTTGGTCACTGATAAGAGGAAGTGAGGAAAAAACAGAAATGAAGCTGTGAGCTAAGTCCTGCTATGTTCAATACACTCCTGTGAAACCTGGTGGAGACCTGGTTGGTCAGTAGTTTGGCAAGGCCAGAGACCAGAGTCAGTGACAAATAGGGCATATGCACAAGAGCACTCACACTTGCAGATAATACCCACTTGACCTGGCTTCAATGGCTGGATCAGAACTCAACTAGAAGAAAAAGAAGAGGGAAAAAAAGAGTAATTTGATACAATTTGATGAACTTGACCTACACCTATGTATGCAATAATTCAAAAGAGAGAACAAATCTTTGCAGGGAGGATCATTCCCACCCCCTCAATACACAGGTTAGACATGGATGGGCAACTTGGATATTGGTTACCCAAAATGGGATGAGCTACAAAGGCAAGAAGTGACTGGCTTACTAGGTTTCAAGAGGGAGCTTAGATGCAGAGGTCATGGAAGAAGGTAGAATCTCCACTGAGTAGTATCCAAGCTATCTGGGCGGTACTGATGAAAGGAGATGGGGATAACATTCATGTGGTACAATAGTGAATAATTGCTATCAGGACTGACTGTGAGGGTTGGAAATGTAAAGGTAAACATTTTGTAGCCAAAGGAAAGGAGTAGTTGACTTTGAAGGCTAGGAACGGATGGCCCTGGTACCATCAAGGGAGAAGAGCAAAGTGCAGAACCCTACCCAGAGAAACATTAACGCCAAAGATGGATGCAGACACGATGACGTGGAGAGATGGAGCAGCTGGGAACTCTAGACCAAGAGAGGGAGACGGGCTCTTTGCTGATGACTGGCGGCATGCTTGTTTGGTTGGTTGATGATGCATGGACAGGATTTTAACCATAGCAATGTAATGATACACAATAGGATAAATGTAAAACTAATGTTTTCCCATGTAAATTATCACATATTTCAAAATAAAACAGTTAAAAAGAAAAGAAAAGAGTGGTTGGTGAGTTTGAACGGCCAACCTTGAAGTTAAAATTGACCTTGACGTCTAGTGCTTATCCTATAGCCCCATACCAGGACTCCAATGTTTCAGTAAACACCCCAAAATTATTTGTTTTGTACAAAGGTATGAGGGCACTTGTTTTTCTTTCTATTAAAATTCATAGTTTCTAATTATTAACATTATTCAGAGTCATTATATGTTTGTTTTTTAATGATAGAAGGACAATAAGGAGCTAAAGAGGATCTGGAGTAGAAGTAAATAGACAAAAATGAAATATCATCGAGGGGTTTTATCATCTTTATAATACTATCATTGGTGGCTAGTTGTATACCTTTGTTGTTTTACTTTTAAACATGAACATTACTTTTTATATAGCAACAACAAATCTTAGTTTAGTATTATCATCCCAGAACTTTTATCATTTAACTATTTGGCTGTTTTTGTTGTTGTTATTCGGTGTCATCAAGTCAGTCCCAAATCATAGTGAACCTATACATTGTCGTGAACAAAAGAATGAAACATTGTTGACTTCTGCACCAACATTGCTACATTTGAGCCCTTCACTGCTGCCACTATACAGATCCATCTAGTGAAAAAGGTGTATTCCTCTTTTTTGCAGAGTAGAATACTGAAAGTGCCATGGGCTGCCAAAAGAACCAACAGATCTGTGTTAGAAGAAGTGCAGCCAGATGCTCGTTGGAGGCCAGGATGGCCAAACTTCATCTCTCATACTTCGGACATATTGTCAGGAGGGATCTGTCGCTGGAGAAGGATATCATGTTTGGTAACATGGAAGGTCAGAGAAAAAGAGGAAGACCCCCAGCGAGATGGATTGGCAAAGTGGCAGCATCAATGGGCTCAAGTTTGGCAACAATAGTGAGGTTGGCCCAGGGCTGGGCAGTGTTTCATTCTGTTGTGCACAGGGTTGCTATGAGTCAGTACCAACTCGTTGGCACCTAACAATAATATATATGTATATATATATATATATGGTGGCAGTTGGTGGTAGTCTATTCTGTATAGTCAGTTCCAACTCATAGTGACCCTACCTAGGATTTCCAGCTGACAGCTGCAATGATATCCCTCATTCTACATCCTTGCCAGAATCTGACATGAACTTCTGGCAATTCTTTGTCAATGTATGTTTGTAATTATTTTTGTATTGTTTTAACAAAACCTTGCTTGTATGAAACAATAATAATATTGTCCAACGATGTCCACATTCCATTGGATCATCTCTCTTTGGAATGGGCACAAATATGGATCCTTCAGTTGGCCAAGGAATTGTCTTCCAAAGTTTTGGCATAGAAGAGTGAGTGCTTTCAGCGCTTCATTAGTTTGTTGAAAGATATCAATCTGTACTCTATCCATTTCAGGAGACTTCTTTGCCAATGCCTTCAATGCACCTTGGACTTCTTCCTTCAGTATCATTGGTTCTTGATTGTATGCTACCTCTTGAAATTGGTGAACATCAATCATGTCTTTTTGGTACAGTGACAGTGTATTCCTTCCATCTTATTTTATGCTTTCTGTATCATTCAATATTTTTCCCATAGAATCCTTCAATATTTCAAGTCAAGTCTTGATTTTTTTCTTATGTTCCCTCAGCTTGAAAAATGCTGAGCATGTTCTTCCCTTTTGGCCTTTTGGTTTTAACTCTAAGTCTGTACACTTGTAATCATAATATTTGACTCTGTGTACTTGAATTGCTCTTTGAAACTTTCTATTTAGCCTTTTTACCTCCACATTCCCTGCATTTGCTTTAGCTTCCCTCAGCTGGAGAAAAAGTTTCAGAGTGTCTTCTGACATCCATTTTGGTGTTTTCCTTCTTTCTTGTCTTCTTTTTTTATAATGTTTTATTGTGAATTATATGATAGTTTACATAGGAGAACTTTAGTTTTACATTCATTCCATC
>NW_006408584.1:6792172-6793147 GCF_000296735.1 Chrysochloris asiatica
ACAACTCTTCTGGTGTTCATTCTTTAGTGTTTAATGCATCAAATCTGTTCTTCAAATGATCTCTAAATTCAGGTGGAATACATTCAAGGTAATATTTAACTCTTGTTGACTTTTTAAAAATTTCTTCAGCTTCAGTCTGAATTTTCATTTGGGCAATTAATGATCTGTTCCACAGTCTGCGTTTGGCCTTGTTTTAGCTGTTGATATGGAGCTTTTCCACTACAGATCCTTATTTTTAAACTCAGATCCTTTGTCTTTGTTTCCAACTTTTGCATTCCAGGCACAAGTAATTATCAATACATCTTGTCTTCATGCTTGATCATATTATAGGGTGTCTTGCAGCTTCCTTGTTATTCTTTGAGATAGCAATATATTCCATTGTGTGTATGTACCAAAGGTTTTAATTCATTCTTCCATTGATGGGTACTTAGGCTGTCTCCATCTTTTTGCTATTGTGAATAGCACTGCTATGAACATTGGTGTGTGTATAGCTACTCATGCTATGGCTCATATTTCTTGTGGACATATACCAAGTAGAGGAATTTCTGGATCACATGGTATTTCTATTTCCAACTTTGTGAGAAAGTGCCATATTCTTTTCTAGAGTAGTTGAACCATTTTGCATTCCCACCAGCAGTGTAGAAGGGTCCAAGTCTCTCCACAACCTCTCCAGCATTTATTATCCTTTGCATTTTTGAACTTCGCTGTTATTGCTGGTGTGAGATGATATCTAATTGTTGTTTTGATTTGCATCTCTTTTGTGGCTAATAATTGTGAACATTTCTTCATGTGTTTGTTGGCTGCCCTAATTTCTTCTTTTGTGAAGTGTCTTTTCATGTCCTGTGTCCATTTTTTAATTGTGTTACTTGCCTTTTTCTTATAGAGGTGTTGTAGTTTCCTTTAGATTTTAGAAATTAGTCATTTGTCAGATATGTCATTGCAAAAGATAATGTCCCATTCTGTGGGCTCCCTTTT
>NW_006408584.1:6796695-6797834 GCF_000296735.1 Chrysochloris asiatica
AGTCCATTTCAGCTCACTAATACCTAAGACTTTGATGTTTATGGATTTCATTTCATTTTTGACAACTTCCAATTTTCCCAGATTTATACTTAGTACATTCCATGTTCTGATTTTCAATGGATGTTTACAGCTGTTCCTCTTCATTTTGAGTTGTGCCCCATTAGCAAATGAAGGTCCCGTGGGCTTTACTCCATTCGTGCCATCATGGGCAACTCTACTTTGAGGAGGGAGCTCTTCCCCAGTTGCATTTTGAATGCTTTCCAACCTGAGGGGCTCATTTCCCAGCACTATATCTAACAGTGTTTCTCTGCTATTCATAAGGTTTTCAGTGACTAAATATTTGGAAGTAGTTCATCAGTCCGTTCCTCCTAGTCTTTATTCATTTGGAAGCTCATCTGAATCCTGTCCACCATGGGTGACCCTGCTGGTATTTAAAATACCGGTGTCATAGCTTTCAGAATCACAGCAACTCATAAGCCGCAACAGTATGACAAACTGACAGAAGAGTGGTCGTGACCAAATGGAATGCAGAAATCATTGGACAATCTCTTTGATATCAGATGCGAGTAAAATTTTACTAAAGGTAATACAGAAATGACTGCAAGCATACATTGTCAGAGAACTTCCAGAGGTTCAAACTGGATTCAGAAGAAGCCATGGAATAAGAGATATCATTGCTGATGTCTGATGAATCTTGTGTGAAAGCAGAAAATAACAGAAAGATGTTTACCTGTGCTTTATTGACTACACAAAGCCTTCCGACTGTGTAGATCATGACAAGCTATGGACAACATTGTGAAGTATGAGTCTTCTGGAACACTTAATTGTGCTCATGAAGAATCTGTACCTGGACCAAGAGGCAGTTGTTCATACAGAATATGGAAACACTGAATGGTTTAAAATTAATAAAGGTATGTGACAAGGTTGAATTCTTTCACCATAGTTATTCAACCTGTATGCTGAGCAAATAATCTGAGAAGCTGGGTTAAATTAAGAAAATCATGGCATCAGAATTGGAGGAAGACTCATTAACAATCTGCGATACGCAGATGATACAACCTTGCTTGCTGAAAGTGAAGAGGACTTAAAACATTTACTGATGAAGATCAAAGAGCACAGCCTTCGGAATGGATTACATC
>NW_006408584.1:6797934-6804647 GCF_000296735.1 Chrysochloris asiatica
TCTGAATTTGTTCTTATAATTTTGTTCTGTTCTCGACTCTTCCATTTTTCAATTGAATTACAGGTGGTGCTACTATGAATATCAGTCTCTGGTTCTTGTCTCTTCTTGTTGGTTGTCAGCCCACAGAACTCCTTTCAGAATGTTTTGCAACACAGGGTTGGCTTTGACAAATTCCCTTAGTTTCTGTTTTTCCTGGAATGTTTTGATTACATGTTCATATTTGATTAATAGCATTGCTAGGTAGATGATTCCTGGTTGGTGTTTTTTTTTTTTTCTTTCTTTCAACGTTTTATATATGTTTCCTCATTGTTTTTTGCCTGCATGGTTTCTGCTCAGAAATCTGAGCTTAATCTGACTTGCTTGCCTTAGTTTGTAACACTTTTCTTTTTCCTAGCTGCTTTCAGGAGTCTCTCCTTATCTTTGATTTTGGAGAGCTTGCTTATTACATGTCTTGGTTATTTTCTTTTAGGGTCTATGTTTCCTGGGGTTTGTTGCAATTTATGAATGCTTATATTTTCACTTTTCAGGTTGTTAGGTAAATTTTCTTCCAGCATCGCTTCAAATATCTCCTCTGTGGACTTGTGTTATTTTTCCTGTTCTAGGATGCCAATAATTCTTAAGCTATTCCTCTTCATGTTGTCCAACATGAATCTTAGAACGTCTCCAGGTTTTGTTACCCTTTTTCTGCTTGCTCTTCTGTCTTAACAGTATTGAAAAATTTGTCATCTGACTCACTAGTTCTGGCTTCCATCTCTTCGATTCTACTCCTTTGCCCTTTCAGTTTATTGTCCATTTTTCATATTCTATCATTAATCATTTGGAATTCTTTCTGTAGGATTTGAATTGTTTCCTATGCTGTATTTATCTTATTTTATTTTTCCTATAGCTTTTCCTGACTTCTTTATTATTTTTCTCATCTCCTCTGTAAAATGTTTTGATACATTTCATGATTATTTTTCTGAATTCCTTCTCAGGCATTTCCAAAGCCTGCCCTCCTTCCAATATGCAGTGTAGGTCTACCTCCAGCTCCTTTGTCTCAGTCACTTTATCTTGTTTCTGAACATGTTCAGAGATGGTCATTTTTTTCATTGGCATATACAGTAGTTAGTTGTAACCTTAATACTTAGATGAATCTATGGTGATATTTTGTTATGCTTTCTGATTGCCTCTAGGTAGATGTGAGCAGGAGATGGTCTTCTCTTTTCACTCTTCTTATTACTAAACTCAGAGTAACTATTGCAAGTGTTGGCTGACTATCTAGTCTATGGTAGTTGTTATTGGTTCTTGCCTGGATGGAAGGATTTTATAGGTTGTGATTGTAGCTTGACTATATGTTCTTGGGAAATGTAGGGAGAGACAGAGCCCATTAGAGGTAAAGAGGGGACCAAAAACAAAAAGGCTACAGTAAAAAAACAGATGGGACACTATAGTCTATAATCACAGAAAAAATAAGATAGGGACAAAAAAGAAAAAAAAAATCTGTAGTTGAATATGAGTATGACTTTACTGTCCCTCTCTCTTGGCTACTTGCCTTCTAGACCTTTTGAGACAGTTCCATATGCCACTGTTGGTTGTTATGAAGGAACTCAGAATTTAATTTCCAGCCTGTTTCCATTTTAGTCTCTGTCTTTCATACTCCACAACCCCTTTTCAGACCTTTTTTGCTAGTGATAAACAGATCAGGGCATGATGTGGCATTTTGCACTGCCGTTTGTTTTAAGCAGGGCCTTTCACTTTAAATTCTGAGCAGATCTGTGTACATGCATAGTAGAACCCTCCAGGGTAGATGGGGATGTCCACTCACTCAGGTACCCCCTCTAGTCACCAGAATGGATGTGCACAGACAGATAGAGACAAATAAACAGATACAAAAATAAATAAATAAGTAGAATGTCCACACTTTTATCTCTGGAGATAGGTCAAATGTCTGTGGTTGATCTGATCCTTCCCTCACTCAGTCTCACCCCAGATGGCCATTCCAGGAGCCCCTGAACTTGGTGGATCTCCATAAGCACTAGATTTCTTGATTCTACTACAAATTCCACTGTCTGTAAGTCTTTAAAGTTTCTAAATATTCCTTTAAATGTGGTTCAGAGTTCTGGAGCCATCCTCTGAACTTGCTTCATCTGGTATTCTGTGTTACTGCTGACAGAAATCCTTACTGCTCTTCTCCCAGATCTGCCAACAAGCTCCACTCTCTCCATTGCTATTCTTAAGGTTTTTGGTGACTAAATATTCAGAAGTAGTCCTTTGCTCCTTCTTCCTAGTCTGTTTTCATCAAGAAGCTCATCTAAAACCTGTCCATTGTGGCTGAACCTGCTATTATTTAAAATATTGGTGGCATAGCTTCCAGAGTAATAGCAACCATCAAGCTGCTACACTATGACAAACTGACAGACAAATGATGGATATATTTTGTTACTGGAAATAATTGAGACATTTTCAAGTTTACTAGTTAGTTTTGCATTTTTTCCTTTTTAAAAACAATTTTTGTGTATGTGGCTGTTGGAATACTAGTGCTTTTTAAAATTTAATTCAAATGAAAAGCAAAATTTAATTATACACCATAGATCTAAGCCTCCCATAAGTTAAACTTGTGGGAGGCATGTCCTCCTGCAAGCTTATCATTTTTTTCTTGTAAGATTTTTTATTTTAATATCAAACATATCTATTTCTATTTTATAATTTAAGAACATAATTTTGAAATTGTATCTATGATATGTATATAAGAATAAATTTCAAATTTATATATAACCTGGTTAAACATTTATATCAGAGAATGAAACTCTAATAAATAAAAAGCAAAGTAAGCATCTATTTTCTAATTGGACTCACATTTTTTGATTCTGATAAATATAATACTGTGATTCAAAAGGAAACTGAATAAAACAATTTAATTAAATGTTAATAAAAAGTATTCTGGAGTGCAGAAGAAAAATCAGGATACGAAATGTAGCAAGATATTGAAAATTTTCTGTAACCTAGCTGTATCTCTAAATCCAGTGAAACAAGAAATACCACGTTCTGCCTTAAATAAAGTAATTTGCTCTAATAGAAGAAGCCCTATGCGGGTGGCATCACAGAATTGTGCAGTATAGGCTTACGTCTTCATTATAGACACTGACACATGGTTGGGTCAAGAACAGCATCTGTTTGCCACACCTGATTAAAATTCTGACAAAACAATGGCCACAAGCCTTGATTTTCACCAGTCTCCTTGTGAAAATTGTTTTCCATGCTGAAATTAGTCTACAGTTGTTTTATACTCAGGCTAATATAAAAGGAGCTCTGGTAGCATAGTGGTTACGAATTGGGCTGCAAACCTCAAGGTCAGCAGTTCGAAACTACCAGCTGTTCTGCGGGAGAAAGATGAGGTTTGCTGCTCCGGTAAAGATTTACAGCCTTGGAAACCCTGCACAGGGTAGCTATGAGTTGGAACCATAACAACAACAACAATATAGATGAGACATAAATGTAAGTAGAAATAGAACTAGAACAAAAGAGCAAGATGATGGCCAAGGTAGGGAAGCATTCTACATAAAAGAATGGTCTTAACAATGGAGACATCATTTAAGAAATCTTTGGGCTAGACAGTAGTAAAGTCTTCAGTATATCTTGTAACTTTGATTGAAGAAACCATTGGAATCTTTCAGAAATATAGAAATGACAAGAAAATATGAATTTACAGTTATTATGAGAGATTTTGATAACTTGAATCTTGAGTTTAAAAATAATAAAAGTATTTAAAATACATTGAGTGCCTACTCTGTTCTATGGTTTGTCCTAAATTAGATCTTGACACATATAATATTTCATTTATCTATCAAAGCAAACTGTTGACTTAAGTTATATATATAGCAGTTTTTTTGTTATTTCTTTTTAAATCTGATATAAGTACCACTGTTTACAGTAATCTAGAGGGTATTCTTCAAGGCATATATGACATTTGGTTCACATTATGATGCAAAAGGAACAAAGAAAAAAAGGAATTTAAAAATGGAAATTAGTACATTTAAATATAAGAACAATGCCATTTAGGATCATGGGGGTGGGACAGCTGTAAACTGATTATCATACATTATTTGCACAAAGAGACATTTTCTGGTAAAATGAATTTAATCCATTAAAATGTGTCTTCTCATAAGAAACAAAGGAAATCCACTATCTAAATTTGGTCTGGACTCAGGTATGATTTTATTTTGTTCTCAATGTATGTATTTTATCTTGTATTTTCTCCGTTTTAACCTTTATAAATTTAAAGTGTTTTTGTTTTTGTTTGCTTCATATTACATTGAAAAATGTCTATCCTACACAAATCTTCTTAACTTCTATTCTCACATATGCATGTATTTCTCATGATTTTTTATTTAGTCAAATTTATTTACTTACTACTCTCTATCAAGAGTAGTTTTCCAAACTACAGGGTTTAAAAAGTGAAATTCAGCAATTCCTGTAAATACAGGCTCCCTTCTATGGAATTTTTTCAGTTAGTTTTTGAATATAGGTTAAGATAGTATTTACTAAAGAATCCAGAAACATCAAAATTATTTCATTGATGACTTCTGATAAACTTTCTGAGACTGTAATATCATACTCCTAGACACTCTGGTAGCATAGTGGTTATGAATAGGGCTGTGAACCTTAAGGTCAGCAGTTTGACACTACTAGCCGCTCCACGGGAGAAAGATGAGGCTTTCTGCTCCCGTAAAGATTTATAGCCTCGGAAACCCTGTACAGGGTCGCTATGGGTCAGAACCGACTCGACGGCACGCAACAACAAGACACTATAACATTCAAAATATTGATCCCTTTTTTGCTAAGTCCAATAGTAGTCTTGGCCTCTAAGTTTTCAATCTTTTTCTTATGAAATAAATTTTACTTAGAGTTTCTTTGTTTAATTCTTACCATTTCAAAGGAACTTTAACCTCTCCATATTCGTTATGAATATCCCATATTTCTGTAGGAGTCCTGGTGTTCCACTGTAGGATATACACTGAACTGTTAACAGTAACATCGGTGGTTCAAACCTACTAACTGCTCCTTGGAAACCCTATACATGGTTGCTAGAGTTGGAAGTAACTCGAAGGCACTTACCAATATATTTCTGTAAGTACATTACAATATGCTTCTGTTGCTTCCTTTCTAAAGTTCCTCAAAGTCAAAGCATTTCAGGTAGTCTCTTGATAGTGATTTTTAGCTTTGTGACCATAATATTTTAGCTCATATTTGTCTCTACATTTATCCAAGAAGAATTCACATATCATGTGTTAAAAGGTAATGCATTTTTTTTTCAGTTGTACAATAAACATACTAAACTGTGTCATCTAAATTCCTTGTTACCTTCCATCCCTTCTCCCTTCTCTCTTCCTTCCTTCCTTCTTTCCATCCTTAATCTTTCTTTCTCTTTCATAAAATTACTGTTTTATTTAGGAATATATGAGAATAGACATAATACCTTTTAAATTCTTGGAAGTATTTGGACGTTATAAAATTCCTATGGACAAGATGGAGAAATATGAAACTTAGGGAATTAACAACTAATTCAACTAATTACACTAAATTGTTGTAGTTAGGTGCCATCAGTTTGGTTCTAACTCATAGCGACCCTATGCACAGAATGAAATCCTGCTGGGTTGTGCACTCTCCTCATAATTGCTATTATACTTGAATTCATTATTGTTGCCACAGTGTCAATCCATCTTTTGGGGGATCTTCCTATTTTTTGTTGACTCTTCACTTTACCAAACATGCTGTACTTCTTCAGGGACTAGTTCTTCCTGACAACATGTCCAAAGTATGAGAGATGAAGTCTCAACATCCTTGGAAGACCATAGAGTCATGGTGTGGTGCTATGGGTCATTCATCTTCATGCAAGGTAGACAGTTCAAACTCACCAGCCACTCCTCTGAAACTCTATACGGGGTCATTATAAATATGAACTGAGTTGATGTCGCTTAATAACAACAACAAAATGACAGTCCATAGTATATTCACTATAATTTGGTAACACCATAATTCAAAAGCATCAATTTTTCTCCAGATTTTCCTTATTCATTGTCCAGATTTCACATGAATATGATGTGAAAGAAATTACCAGGGAATGAGTCAGATGCACCCTATTCCTCAAAGTGGCATATTTGTTCTTCACATTATAAAAAAGTCTTTTGCAGCAGATGTTCCAAATGTAATACATCATTTGATGTGTTGACTGTTGTTTCTATGGATGTTTAATGTGTATCCAAGTATTAAAGTAAAATCCTTGACAGCTTTGATCTTTTTCCCTTTTATCTTAATGTTGTTTATTGATCCAGTTGGCAGAATTTTTGTTTACATTGAGTTCTAACAGATACTGCAGGATATAGTTTTCAATCTTCTTTAGTATGTACTTCAAGTCTTCTTCATTTTTAGCAGCCAAGGTTGATTTATTTGCATATTGCAGGTTGTGAATGAGTCTTCCTTCAATTCTGATGTATCAAAATCTTGATATAGTTCAGTGTCTTCTATTATTTCTGCAGTATAGATATTGAACAAGTATGGTGAAAAGATTCAACCCTAAGCCACATCTTTTATAATGTTAAACCACTCTGTATCCCCTTACTCTGGTTGAGAAACATCATCTTTCTCTGTGCACAGTTTTCACATGAGCACAATTAAGTATTCTGGAATTCCCTTTCTTTGCAAAGTATCCATAGTTAGTTATGCTCTACACAGTT
>NW_006408584.1:6808944-6817057 GCF_000296735.1 Chrysochloris asiatica
ATCTCAATGTAAAGAAAACAAAAATCCTCACCACTGGACCAATCAACATCATTCTTATTAATGGAGAAAAGGTTGCAGTTGTCAAGGACTTCATTCTTCTTGGATCAACTATCAACACTCATGGAAGCAGCAGTCAATAAATCAAAAGATGTATTACATTGGGAAAATCTGCTGCACAAGACCTTTTGAAATTGTTGAAGAGCAAAGATGTCAGCTTGAGGACTACAGTGAGCCTAACCTAAGCCAGAGTATTTTCAATAACCTCATATGCATGTGATAACTGGGCTGTAAATAAGGAAGACCGTAGAAGAGTTGATGTTTTTGAATTATAGTGTTGGAGGAGAATATTGAAAGTGCCATGGGCTGCCAAAAGAACCAAGATCTGTGTTGGAAGCAGTACAGCCAGAGTGCTCCTTGGAGGCCAAGATGGCCAAACTTTTGTCTCTCATACTTTGGACACATTGTCAGAAGGGACTATCGCTGGAAAAAGACATAATGTTTGGTAAGGTGGAGGGTCAGGGAAAAAGGGAAAGACCCCCAATGAGATGGATTGGCCAACTGACAGCATTGATGGACTCAAGCGTGGCAGCGGTAGTGAGGTTGGCCCAGGATTGGGCAGTGTTTTGTTCTGTTGCACATAAGGTCGCTATGAGTCAGTGCCAACTTGATGGCACCTAACAACAACAAAAGCTACTGTCTACCCTGGCATTGTTTTGGCTGATGATATGGAGATTTTCTACAATCTCTTTTTCCACAGATGCAGTCAATTTGATTTCTGTGTAGTCCATCTGGTGAGGTCCATGTGTATAGTTATCTTTTATGTTGTTTAAAAAAGGTATTTGCAATGAAGAAATCATTGGTCTTGCAAAAGTCTATCATGCATAGGGACTTTAGACCCCTAGAGGGAGAGGGTCTGTGTGTTGATGACCGGGGAGCATGCTTGCAGGGTATACCCTTTGGTTGGTTGACGATGCATGGAGGGGATTGTAACCATGGCAATGAAATGATATAAGATAGGATGAATGTAAAGCTAATGATCTCCCATATAAACTATTACATAATTCACAACAAAACATTAAAAAAAAAGTCTATCATGCAATCTCCAGCATTTTTTCTACCACCAATATCATATTTCCCAATTACTGATCCTTCCTATTTGTTTTCAACCTTTGCCTTCCTATCACCAGTAATTTAATGTTTGATAAATTTTAAACTTGATTGCATGTTTGATCAATTTCTAACTGAAGAAATTTGTAGAATTCTTCAATTTCATCATCACTGACTTTAGTGGTTGGTGTGAAAATTTGAATAATTGTGGTATTAACTGTTCTTCCTTGTAGATTTATGAATATTATCATATCACAGACAGCATTGTACTTAAAGAAGAAATCATAAAATGTATTTTTAGATGATGAGTTTGATGCCATTCTTATTCAATTTATTATTCCTGGTATAATAAAACATGTGACTGTCATGTTCAAAATGGCCAGTATTAGTCCTTTTTTGCTCACTAATACCTAAGATATAGATATTCATGTGTTCCATTATATTTTTGAAAATTTCCAGTTTTCCTAGATCCATGCTTGATAGATTCCATGTTCCCATTATTTCTGGATATTACAGATATGTTTCTTCATTTTGTGTTGTGTCCCATCAGCAAATGAAGATCCCAAATGTTTTCCATTTGAGTCATAATGGTCAACTTTACTTTGAGGAGGCAGCTCTTTTTAAGTAACATTTTGAGTGCCTTCCAACCTGAGGGGTTCGTATTCTGACAATATTCTGGTGCTCCTCATCATGTTTCAATATTCAATATTCTGGCACTATCTAACAATGTTCCACTGCTTTCCCCAAGATTTTCAGTGAAGAAATCATTGGAAATATTCAATCCCTGCCTCTTCCTAGTCTAGAAACTCATTTGAAAACTGTCTACCATGGGTGATCCTGCTAGTATATAAAATATCAGTGGCATAGCTTCCAGAATCACAGCATTACTCAAAGCACCCTAGTACAACTTACCTACATTACTTTATTGAAATCACACTAATTCTTTGTTTTTTGCCATTGTGTTCAATGCAACACTGCCCAGCTTTCACATGCATATGAGGTATTGAAAATACCATGGCTTGGGTCAGGTGCAAATAGCAGTAAATAAATTAAATGACATATTGCATTGGACAAATCTACCAAAAATTTCTTTTAAGTGTTAAAGAGCAGAGATATCATTTTGAGGACTGAGGTGCAGGTGACACAAACTATGGTGTTCTCAATAGTCTCATATGCATACAAAATCTGGATAATGAATAAGGAAGATGGATGAAGAATCATTGAATTTGAATTATGATGGTGATGAAGAATATTGTATATATTATGGAGAGCCACAAGAACACATACATCTGTCTTAGAAGAATACAGTCAGAATGCCTATCACAAGGGAGGATGACAAGACTTTGACTAGCATACTTTGGACATACTATCAAGTGGGGCCAGTCACTGAGGAAGGACATTATACTTGGTAAAGTAGGAAAACAAAAACAAAAACAAAGCACTGCCATCGAGTCTCTTTCTACTCATAGCAAAGTTAGATAGGGTTTCTGAAACTGTAAATCTTTATGGCAGCAGACTATCTCATGTTTCTCCTTTGGAGGTACTCATGTGTTTTAATGGTTTATCTTGTGTTGAGTAGTCCAGTGCTTATTCTTCAGTGTCACAGTGGATAAAGTAGAAGGTCATTGTAAAAAGAGGAAGACCTTCAATAAAATTAATTGACACAGTGGCTGCAAAATAGACTGAAACACAGCTATCACTGTGAATATATGCCGAGTGGGACCATTCTTTCATAAGATGATCCACTCTGCATTGCAGTCAACTTAATGCCACATAGTAACAGAAATAACAATGGTGAAATAGAGTCACTAGTTAAGCAAACAATGAATGTGCTAAGCTGCTAAAATAAAGTTTGAGTCCATTGGAAGAAGTACATGGTGATATAATTCCGAGAAATCAGTCATTGGAGACGCTGTGGAATACAATTCTACTTTTACACACATGGAATTGTCATGAGTCCAAATTCACTCAGTAACAATAGGTACAGTTAGTGATAAATAGAGTCATAGACTAAGTTTGGCTTTATATGTGAACATCACCAAAAGCTATTTGCAGTCTTGAATTGAAAACACAAGATTATCACTCAAAAGTACTTAACTTTCACTTTATTTAATTAGTTGCTAGTGTCAAAAAGCACAGCACTGAATTTTTATTCTTTTGAGCATTTAAAATTCCATTTTACAAAGTAATCATTATACCTTAAATCTCAGTTGAATGAAGTTGAATACAGAATGAAGCAGACAAAAATGAATGACCGAAGAAACCACCCAGAAGTAAGGAAAGGAGATGGGAGAATTGAAAGACAAATTTTATTTTTTTCCAATTTTGTTTAGGTGTTGAAATGACAAAATCACTGCTAAAATTTACCTAGGGTCTATTTGTCAGAAAGCATTGTAAAATAGGCATGATATCCATACAGATAACTTTTCAACTCAATTTAAGAATGAATAATTTATATTTCTAAGCAAAGTTTAGAAGTGCTTTTCAATTGGAAGATTTAATTTAAAAGTTATGATTCTCAAAGATTTAAAAGGTGAAGAAGACACTTCACTGAGCAAATATCAAAACAATCAACTTTTCCTTTGTTGAAGAAACAGGGAGATTGGAAGAGAGGACATTTTATCTTTGTATTGTAAATGCATATTCTAATCATTGTAGGATTGTGAGACATATTGATTTTCAAAGCATCAATTCTCATACCTATCAAAAATATATGTAACAATTCCATTAAATCAACTTCTATTGCCTAAAAGCACACCCACTATTAAAGTTATTTTAAAGCATTTCTTCTGTTGAGATGCCACAAAGATATATTGAAATATTTTATTATAAATATAATACATATTATAAGGCAAACATTTTTATTTATTTTAAATTCCCACACTCTTCCTGTTCTGATGTAGTTACTTGTTTTTTCTATTCAGTTCCACAAAGTGTGTTCAGACTGATTAGTAACAAATGGCTATTTATATTTTTCTAGATATGGCTGAGATGACTATTTTTGTCAAAATATTCTATATGAGCTGAAGTAAGTTTCAGATATGTGAAAGCAAAGGAATGCATGTGTTTACAGGAGAAAGAAACAATCTAATTTGTGAAGTAGAATGTTTGGAACCAAATGGGCATACTGGCATTAAATATTTAATAACTTATACTAAAGTAGAGTCAACATGGTTTCCACTTACAAAACAAAAACTACATGTCCATATTAACACAATACATATATAGTTCTAATGTCTCAAATTAATATTTCTTTTTAATTTTAGAAGATAACATCCCTTAGGAATACAATTTCATATTTTCAGTAGTGAGCATATATTGTTAAGTGCCTTCAAGTCAGTTCTGATCCATACTAACCCTGTATAGGGTTTCTGAGAAATGGCTGTTGAGCTTGAACTGCTGACCTTGCAATTCAAACCAACCTTGCACATTATCGTACAGCACCACACCAGGACTCCATTGAGCATATAAGAGAAATTAATAAATGTTGTGCTAAATTCACATAATTGCTACTTTAAATAACTCAAGGAGAGAAGGAAGATAGACTGGGTGCCCTCCCCACACCTATGCCACACACAAACATACACAAACATAATCAAACTACTTAAACATTCAATTATAATGTTTGATGTTTTCTTGTGTAGTCATTTATATACCAATTACCATTTTATGATGCACCACAAGATAGCCATTCTCTTGAAAAGCAACAGCTGGTGGGTTCAAACTACTAACCATTAAATTAGTATGAGCACTTAGCCACTGTGTAACCAGGACTCCTTTATCTTAAATCAAGTTTTTACTACCTTAGTATCTAATTTTAAAAGGGAACAATATTTGTTCTGAATATTGTGACTGAATATACAATTAACAAAAAGTGTAAGGAAAGAGTTATGCAGAAGAATAAATTCTGATAAATCTTTTGGAATATTTTACTTGGTAATAATGCAACTATAGATAAAATTATATGCCATACTCTAACTATTCTAATGTAAGAGAGAGGCAGTTGCATAGAAAATTAACTGTTCTATGGCATTATGGTCTGAGCAACAATTTAAATAAATAAATCTACTAGCCAAAAACAATTTCTCATGAAATGAAGGTAGCAGCTAATTGAAATCACCTAAAGACCAAAATAAGATGAATTAAAAAAAAAACAAAAAAACTCCTTCCAACATCTTTTAGTAAAATTGTTGGGGTAATATGAAAACTTTAAACAGTTCAGAAGTGCAAGTGTTAATAGAAACATGATTTCTTACTTTGGCAAAATATTTTTATGAACCTTCAGATTAATTTTACCTTCATGATACATAAGAAAATGACAGACATGAAATCTTTAGGGCCCAGAGTTGAAGAGCAACATAATAGGCAAATCCGTGATAGATGGTGCCTTCCATAGTCTTACTTGGTATGATTGGAACAGCTGTTGTTTATATCAGAAGAGTGGAGAAAGATACACTTGTGGGCTCTGATGCTCTTTTGCTGCAATGGAGGATGCTGCAGAAACAGTAACAGCAGAAGATTGTTAGGTGGGAAGGGGCACAGTGTGGGAGACAGACGTGTATGGGAGAATGAAAGCAGATGAAGGAAGGGCATTATATTGTGCTGAGTGAATACTGCACATCATAGTTTTACCCAGTACTACACTTTATTGCAAAAACAAGAAAAGTGTTTCAAGATGCAATTTATCAAAAGGAATGTTAAAGTTAGTGTCACTATCATCACATAGTACAGAGAGAAGGGAAAATAATACCAAAGTTATACAAATAGACACCTACTGATATAGGACAAAGCCCAATTAAATCAAGTCGGAGAGATTTTACAGTCATTAGGGTTTGATATCAAATCTAGAAATCAGGAAAGACTATTGCAGAAATACTACATCAACTCTGCTTTTACTAATAAAGATACGCATCCACACATATCCTTATTATAAATTTGATGTTAACATTTATTAATCATTAATTATGGTATTATCAAGATATAGTTGATGTATTATTTAATTATAGTTAATTCTGCTATTATGGATATAATGATACAATATTGAGTAAGATTATGTTGCTGTTAGTTGTCTTCAAGTTGATTCTGACTCATGAATACCCCAAATATATACACATTTATAACACACTTATATGAATGTATGGTTTACATACAGGGTGATAGAATATAGATATATGTTGTTGTTGTTGTTAGGTGCCATCGAGTCAGTACTGACTCATAGCGACCTTATGCACAACAGAATGAAACACTACCCAATCCTGGGCCAACCTCACAATTGTTGCACGCTTAAAACCTATTGATGCTGCCACTGTGCCAATCTATCTCACTGGGGGTTTTCCTCTTTTTCTCTGACACTCCACCTTACCAAACATGATGTTCTTCTCCAGCAACTGGTCCATCCTGACAATATGTCCGTAGTATGAGAGATGAAGTTTGACCATCTTGGCCTCGAAGGAGCACTGTGGCTGCACTTCTTCCAACACAAATCTATTGGTTCTTTTGGCAGCCCATGGCACTTTCAATATTCTCCTCCAACACAACCATATATAGTAATTCCTATAAGTGTATTATGAATGAGTATATATTTGGGGTACTCATGAGTCAGAATCAACTTGAAGACAACTAACAGCAACATAATCTTACTATCGTATCTATCATTATTAAAGTATTATTAAGTAATAGCTCATTTTCACAAAGGTTTCTAGGAACAGCTGTTGTTTATATAAACTGTTGATATAAGCAATTTTCACTCAATTACAAATATGAACAGTGGCTTCTTAAACCCATCAAGTGGTATCAAACAAGAAAAGCCTGATGATCTCTTTCCATTAAAATTACAACCAAGAATGGTTTTCAACTTGAAAAGTTCTATTCTAACATAGAACTTCACCAGAAGTTTGAATTGACTCAATAACAATGGACTTGGTTCATTTCCACAAAATATCATTGGAAACAGGGCGTCTTCCCAGGTTGACTCAATCACATTTTAGATCACACCAATGTCACTGGTCCTCACAAGTTAAGGTCTGGTTTTCTATAAATTGGTCTGTTTATAATGGAGCAACACGATTGAGGCTTAATTAGTTGTGCCACAGTAACCATGGAGCAGATATATGGGTTCTTAATTCTTGGACACCCTTGGAATCTTGTTGGGCACAGAAGAATTTTTTGATCTCTTAGTCACTTGTTGGTCTCAGGACAACCATGCTGAATATTACACAGGATTGCTTTCTAGAGATGACGTGGAGAAAGAAAGATGTGGAGAAGGCAACTGGCCTCTATGATTTCTCAGAAGGGAAGAAGAATGAAACTTGGTATGGGCCCACGGCCCAGTCCTATTAGTGGATTCCAGGTACGTCTACAGTCTTCTACATTCTCTTCCAATTCTCATACCTTCCCTCTTCTTTATAGTTGAGCTTGATAATTCATTGCAATGACCACAAAGAACTCACAGTCCATACTCACAATTATGGGCTTTATTAGAGAATTTAATAGGTTTTAATTCAGAATTAGAAATGCTGAAGGCACAGGTCTTTGGTCTGGACAGCATATATGTAGCCATGCTTACAGGTAGTCCTTGACCTGTCATCCATGAAGTCCCTGGCCTTCTGGTCTGATTGGGCAATGTTACAAAACTTTTTAGGGCTGCTGATAAATGTTCAAAATCACTTGACTCTGAATTCCCCAATTAAATACCTGGAGGCACCCCACTTCGCAAGTGAGCTTCCTGCCTGAAGGTATTTGGCTATATTCACTCTGTTAGCTAGAAGTCTTTCATTCTGTCTTGTGCTCTTTCTCTTAGTTCTGGTGCTGCCACTCTTTTGCTCTCCTCTACTACTTATCTGGTATCATAGCTTTCTGTGCCTGGACTAATGTGCATGGATCTTTAGGTCCAAAGGACACACTCCACTCCTAACCATACTTTCTTTATGGTAATAAGATCTCTCCTACTGTTGTTGAGATGGCTCATTTTATACCAAGTGTTGTTAAGTGCCATCGAGTCAGTTCC
>NW_006408584.1:6817157-6818836 GCF_000296735.1 Chrysochloris asiatica
CATAGTCAATAAAACATAAACAAACATCTCCCTAATAGTCTTTGTTTTCAGCAAAGCTTCCATGACCTCTTCAGAATCCAGCTTGAATTTCAGGCATCACCATTTTGATATATTACTGCAACTGCTTTTGAATTATTTTAAGCAAAATTTGATGTGCTTGTGATATTAATGATTTTGTTTGATACTTTCCACATTCTGTATGGTCACCTTTCTTTGAAATGGATATAAATATGGATCCTATTCAGTAGGATGGACAGTTGGCTGTCTTTCAAATCTCTTGGCATAAATTCCATTTGGAAGACTGTGGTCTTTGATCTTCATCAGTAAGAACATAAGTCCTATTCACTCTCAAAAAGGAAGGTTGTGTCATACACATATCACAGATTGTTAATGAGTCTTACTCCAATCCTGATGCCACGCTCTTCTCCATGTAATCCAGCTTCTTTAATTATTTTTCATCATACAGATTGAATAACTATGGTGAAAGAATACAACTTTGGTGAACACCTTTCCTAATTTTAAGCTATTTCCTTGTTATGATTGAACATCTGTCTTTTGGTCTATATACAAGTTTCTCATGAACACAATTAAGAGTTCCAGAATACTCATCTTCTGCAATGTTGTACATAGCTTGCCATTATTCACACAATTGAAAGTCTTTGCATAGTCAATAAAACACAGGTAAACATCTTTCTGCTTTCAGTATAGATCCAACTAAAGTCAGCAATGAGATCGCTCATTCCAGGTTCTCTTCTAAATCTGCTTAAACCTCTGGCAGTTACTTTTCAATACACCGTTTCAGCAGTTTTGAATTACCTTTAGTAAAATTTTACCCTCATACGATATTAATTATATTGTCTGATGATTTCTGTATTATGTTGGATTACTTCTCTTTGGACTGGGCACAAATATGGTTCTCTTCCTATCCGTTTCCAAGTAGCAGCCTTCCAAATTTCATGACATAGATGAGTCAATACCACCTGTGCTGCATCAACTTGTTGAAATATTTAAATTTATATCCCATCAATTTCTGGAGCCTTGTTCTTTGCCAGTGCTTTAAATGCATCTTGGACTTCTTCCTTCAGCCTTCCTGTTTACTCTTGATCGTATGATTGGGCATCAACCATTTCTTTTTGGTATAGCATTCCTTCCTTCTTCTTTTGATGCTTTCTGCATCATTGGATATTTTGTCCATTGTTGTTTATAACTGCAGTCGAGTTGATGCCAACTTATTGCTACCCTATATAACATTTCTGAGGACTGGCTGGTGAATTTGAACCACTGATCTGGTGGTTCAAACTGACCGTTTGGTCAGTGCATTAGCCCACAGCACCACACCAGGACTCCATTTTGCCCATAGAATCATTCAATAATCTAAGTCAATGATTGAATTTTTTCTTCAGTTTCTATTGCTTGAGAAATCCTTACTGTGTTTTTGCCTTTTGGTTTTCTAACTCTAAGTCTCTGCAAAATTAATTATAATATTTGACTTTGTCTTCTTGAACTGCCCTTGAATTTTTTTGTTTCAGCTCTTTTACCTTCACATTTCTTTTATTTGCTTAGGAACTCTATACTGAAGAGCAAATTTCAGAGTCTCTTCTGACATCCATTTTGGTCTTTTCTTTCTTTGTTGTCTTCTTAATAGCTTTTTGGTTTATTCCATATGATGTTCTTCATGT
>NW_006408584.1:6826967-6840361 GCF_000296735.1 Chrysochloris asiatica
TTCACTCTTCTTCCTGAGAAGTTTCAGGATACCACTGTTGGTCATTTTGACGTAATTTAGGATTTAATTTTCAGCCTATTTCCTCTTTTGTATGCTTGTCCCGCTCCACAATCCCTGTACAGTCCTTTTTTCTAGTTGAAACAGTTCAGGGCCGGCTGTGGCCGTTTGGTTTTAATTGGAAACTGTCTCTTTAAATGTCGAGGAGATATGTGCGCATGCGTAGTAGAGCCCTCCAAGGGTGGGGCTGGGGTGCCCACTAGCTCAAGCACCCTATAGTCACCCAAATGGAGGTACACAGATAGTAAGGGACCAATGAACAGATACCAAAAGAAAATAATGTCCATACCTTTATCTCAGTGGTTCTACTAGGCATCTGTGGCCACTCTGATCCTTTCCCCAAGTGGTCTCACCCAAGATGGCGGCTCCTGGAGCAGCCGAGCATCCCGAACTAGAAAGCAATAGATTTCTTGCTTCTGCCACAAATTCCCCCACCTGTGAGCCTTCCAACATTCTAAGAATTCCTTTATATGTGGTTCAGAGTTCTGGGACCATCCCCTGAATCTGCTTGGTCAGGTATTCTGTGTTGCTGTTGGCGGAGCTCTCTGCTATACGTCCACCTGATCCACCATCTTGTTTGTTCCCCCTCCCCATCTCTTTTTACCAGACCATCTAGATAAGATGAAATATATTCAGTGGAGACACTATCTTCCCTCACACACTCTCAAATGAAACTCCCTCTTGAAATCTTATAAGCCAGTCACTTCATGCTTTTATTGTCCCCTCATTTTAACTAACCAATGTCTATGCTGCCCATCCTTATCTACCCTGTGTACAGAGAAGATTTCAATGATACTTGATGTGAACACTCCTTCCCTCTCTGTTGGTATTTAGAGCTACTACCTTCAGGAGTATGGGTCAAGTTCATCAAATTGTAGTAATTTACCCTCATTTCCTTTATCATTTTTTTTTTCCTAGTAGAGTTCTGATTATCAAGCCATCAAGGCTAATTCTAATGGAAATTATCTGCAAGTTTGGGTGTTCTTGTGTGTCTCCCCTCACTTTAGATCAGCTGGATGCTTCACTTTCAGCTCTAGTCCTCTGTGGCTATTTCCTTGTCCATGGCTCAGGTATCCCCAGGTCTCAGCACACTTTGGACCAACCAGGCCTTTGTCTTCTCTCTCTTGTTTCCAGGTGAATGGGAGTCTATGGAACATGGTTGAACTCATCCCATTTCTTCATTGCTGCCTTTCCCCCTATTCCACATACCAGTAGACCAATGTGGTCATCAGCAAGCTTACATAACTGATCATGTGTTCCCTTTCAGTTTCAGTCTTGGGGAGGGGGCACAAATATATTTTCTTCATTGCTATTTTAAAGTCCACTACTTGTAGGATGGTGTTCTGGTGTGGCATTGTGGGTTAATGGCTGGAGTACAAAGTCATTTGAACTGCGATGTCGGTGGTTCAATCCCACCAGCCATTCCTTCAAAACACTATACATGATCATAATGGGTTGGAAAAACTTGATGGCACTTAACAACATTTAGGATATGAACTGTGCTGGACTTTTTTTGTTTTAAATCACAAGGTTGGTGGTTCAAACACACTGGATGCCTCTCAGAAACCCTACACTGGGTCGTTATAAGTGAGAACTGACTCAAAGGCAGTAAACTATAACAACTTGCCTCTGTGTACCAAATTTGTTCCCTAGTTTAATTCATCGTTGACTGTTCATAAAGAGTAGCATCATTGGTTTCATATGTAATTGTCATTATCAGCTAACCAGCATTACTTAATGCTGTTTGAATTTTGAATACAGTAACCCCCAGGTTGAGAACATCGGATTTATTTACGACTAGTAGTTAAAAACAGACTCTTATAAAGTGTATTGTATTAAAAACTTGAGTTAAATACGATGGTTCATAATAACAAATGCATGCACTACTTATGATTTTCATGAAAACATTGTGTAGCTTTAATATTCCCTTGACTTGAGGAAGCAGAACACAGTCTACATTGTTAAGTTGGATCACATTGCTGTTAACATTGTGTCAAGTTTTTAGCTAGCTATTTGCCTTAAACTAACAGTGGTGTGGCACTGTGGATTAATGGGCTAGAGTGCAAACCTGCTTGAAATGAAAGGTCGGTGATTCAAGCTCACCAAAGGCTCCTTGGAAACCCTATACAGGGTCGCTATGTGTCTAAAATGACTCAATGGCACTTAACAACAACAGCAACAATAACATCCTCTTATTTACCCTTGTATCCATTCCTCCAAAGTGTAATCCAATGCAGGTGCTGATTATTCATCAAATTAAAAGAAAATAATGAGGATTGATAATATAGTAGAATAATAAAGTGATCAGAAACAGATAAAAGGATTAGTCATTGGAAAAGTATTAGGCTACATTTGGTTAATGATCAGAACAGTTTGAAAGGAGAACATGACGACAAAGGAGCACGTGAAAGCTACAATTATCACTAAGCATTTGATAAACTGACACTAAATAAGATGCCTATGCATCTATTCCTGTTTACCTACAAATTAAACTTAAAAAACCCAGACTTTAACAAATCTCATTTGTACCCCAGGGACTGCCTATACTTTTCTAACAACATGTTTTCCAATGGAGAGACAGAGCAATATGAAGACACTTGGAGATTCCTATAAAGTGGCTATACAAAAGAACAGAAGTGCAGAATGGGAAGACTGAAAGATTACATCTCTGGTCATCATTTTCCACTGCTGTCCTACTCATATACTTTCCTTCAAGTAGCAATAGAAAGTACTCATAATGACATATGCTCAATCCCAAAGATTTCATTAAAATATAGCACCACATACAGCTATTTAATAAAAGGATAGAGAAAAAGAAAGATACAATTCTCTGGAGAATAAAGGAGAATAATACTAACACACTCTTGGTATGAAATTGACTAAGCTCACAGAAATACTCTGTGAACCAGAAGGGCAAGTCGATATAATCATATGACTTTTGAAAATAGACCAAATGAATTTGAAGTGTTTAAAGGGATCTAGAAATAAGTGATACAAGGAATGCTGGCAACTGATAATCTATCCTGTTACCAGAAATTGATTAAAAATCTTATTACTGGAAAAAAGGCTCTTTAAGAAACTTGTATGAGTTTATTAAAACTGTCCTATTTTCTATACTGAGAAATTGTTTCTCCACATGAATATTTCTTAGTATTTTATCTGGATATATGTTGAAGCTCTTAAGGTAGAACAGAAAAATAACTTCTCATCTCAATCCATTACAGTAATCAATATGAGATTTATAACTTTTCCATGATGACTATAATTATTTCAATATTTCATGTTGCAGGTATTATCATGATTTCTGAGAATCACTAAATAATGCTTTTCAGATTTCAGTGGTTATGAAATAAGTTACAGTTGGCCTGAGTACAAGCCTATAAAATTCCACCGAGGTAAGGTAGGCTATTTATGTAAAGCATGAAAGATAATTTTAAAAATACATGTTTTTTTTTGTTTCATTTTACCAGTTGCTCAAAAAAACACAATGAGAGGCGGAAAATGAAAGGGTAAGCCTAGGAAAGTGGGGGACATATAAATGAGAAGTTAATATAGGTCTAAATAAGATTTTATCTGAACTGAGAATTTCTACCCCTACAAAGATTTGCAAGCCTTGGAAACACAATACAAGATCCCTGCAAGTCAGAAGAGACGACAGAACTTAACAACAATAATAAATGAGAGGCTAAAATATAAGGATGCTTTTAGAGTTAATATTTTATTAAAAGTAGTCAAGGGGATATGAATTAAGCAGAACATATTATTTCCCTGGGTGAATTAATGTGTCAATTATATATTTAAACAGCAGTGATTTTTCTAAACAGCACTGGTGACATAAAAACCACAATGATATCTGTTTGATTGACAAAAATTGGTCTGTCAGTCCTCTACTGGATTAGAAATTTTCAAGCTTTACAAATTCCTGTATGTTCTTGCCCTGTGCCTATCACAGTATGATGCTAATGGTAGGTGGGACAATGGTTATTGAAAACATATAATATTAAATAATTAGAGGAGATGTAACAGTCAATAAGCACATTCATAGAAATCCAGAATAGACAACTATATGTGCCCAGCTTTCATTCATTCTCACTTTTTAGTTGTTATTAAGTGCCGAGAAGTTGGTAAGTTGGTTCTAATGCATAGCTACCCTGGATAGAGTTTTCAAGGAGATGCTGGTGGGTTTGAATAGCTTACCTTGTGGTTAGCACTTCAGTACTTATCCTATAGTGCCACACCAGGATAGAATTAAAATTTGACTCAGAGATTAAAAAGGAATAAAAAAGATTATTAGGGAGAAGAGTTAATACTTTAGAGAAGCCATTTTTAAGTATAGTTGTCCTCGGTTGTGGTGTTATGTCAAGTCGGTTCCAACTCCTAGTGACCATGTATAGGGTTTGTGAGACTGGAAATCTTAATCGGAGCAGAAAGTCTTATCTTTCTCCCACTGATCTACTAAAAGATTTAAACCACTGACCTTATATTAGCAGCCCTACTCATAATTCACTACGGTAAAAGGACTCCTTAAGCATATGTATTTTTTTCCTAGTTGAATAACAGTGATTTTCTTTCTCTTTTATCTTATTTTTTTTTATTTTATCTTCCTGTCCTTTGTTGTTAATAGATGCCGTCAAGTCTGTTCCAACTCATAGCGAGTCTATTCACAACAGAAAGGACACTACCTGGTCCTTTGCTATTGTCATAATTGTTATTGTTTGTGCCTATTGTTGCTGTCATCCTGTAAATCCACCTCGTTAGGAATCTTCCTCTTTTTCATTGATCCTTCACTTTATGAAGCATGATGTCCTTATCAAGGAACTGGTCCTCAAAGTGTATGAGATGAAGTCTTATCATTCTCACTTCTGAGGAACATGCTAACTGTACTTCTTCCAAGAAAGATTTACTTGTCTTCTGGAAGTCCATGGTACTTTCAATATTCTTCATCAACACCATAATTCAAATGCATTGAATTTTTCAATGTCTTCCTTGTTCATTGTTCTATATTCACATGCATACGAAGTAGCTGAAAATATTGTGGTTTGTATCAGATTTTCCTTGGTCATCAAATCTTTGCTCTTGAATACATTAAAGTTATTTTCAGCAGATTTGCCTAATGCAAAACGTCGTTTGATTTCTTGACTGCTGCTTTCATGGTTGTTAATTGTGGATTCAAGCAAAATGAAGTCTTTGACAACTTAAAACTTTTTTGCATGTACCATTTATTGATCCACTTCTGAGGATTCTCACTCTTTTTTTTTACATTGAGGTAGAACTCATATTGAAGACTGTAATCTTTGATTTTCATCAGTAAGTAGTATTTCAAGTGACCTTAACTTCCAGCAAGCAAGGTTGTGTCATTTACACATTGCAGACTGTTAATGAGTTTTCCTGCAATCCTGGTGCCACATTCTTCATATAATCCAATTTCTCAATTTACTTGCTCAGTATACAGACTGAATAAGTAAAATGAAACAATACAACCCTAGCACACACTTTTCCTGACTTTATATTCAATATTCCCTTTTAATAAGATTTTGTCTAAACTATATTCCATACAGTTCTCTATACTGAACTCTACATAGAACTCTATTTGAACATTGCCTCTTGGTCTATATACAGTTTCCTCAAGAGCACAAGTATTTTGGAGTATGTGGCACTGAGGGTTAATGAGCCAGACTAAAAAGCCATTTGAACTGTGAGGTCGGTGTTTCAAGCTCACCAGCTGCTCCTGGGAAACCCTATACAGGGTCGCTATGAGTTGGAATCGACAAGATGGCACTTAACAACAACATATCCTTGCAATGTTGTCATACTCCACACAGTGGAGTGTTTTGCATGCTCAATAAAGCACAGGTAAACATCTTTCAGGTATTCTCTGCATTCAGCCAAGATCCAACTGATTTCATCAATGATACCCCTTGTTCCACAGCCTCTTCTGAATCTGACTTGTATTGCTGGAAGCTTCCTGTGCATGTACTGCTGAAATTGTCTTTTAATTATCTTCAGCAAAATGCTACTTGCGTGTGAAATTAATGATATTGTTCAATTGCTAATGGTGTCTACATTCCATTGGATTATGTTTCTTTGGAATGGGTATAAATATGAATCCCTTCCAGTTGATTGGCCAGATAGCTGTCTTCTAAATTATTCAGCATAGATAAATGAGTGTTTCCAGTGCTTCTTCAGTTTCTTGAAACATTTCAATTATTATTCCATCAATTACTAGAGCTTTGTTTCTTACCACTGCCATCAGTGCAGCTTGTATCTCTTCTCTCAATATCATCTGTTTATAATCATATGATAGCTCTTGAAATTAATGAATACTGTCCAATTCTTTTTGGCACAGTTACTCTTACTATGTATATTCCTTCCATCTTCTTTTGCTGCTTCACACATTATTCAATATTTTGCCCATAGAAACCTCCGATATTGCAACTAAAAACTTGAATGTTTTGTCTAGTCCTTTCAGCTAAATAAATGCTGAATATATTCTTCTCTTTTGGTTTTCTAACTCTAGGTCTTTACATGTTTCATTATAATATTTTACTTTGCCTTCTAGAACTGAATTTTGAAATTTTCTGTTAAGCTTTTATGCTTCATTGTTTCTTCCAATTATTCTAGCTTCTCTACATTGAAGAACATGTTTGAGTCTCTTCTGACATCTACCTTTGTTTCCTTTCTCTTTTTTTCATTCTGTAAAGAAACAAGCCTCCAGGAATTGATGGAATCATAATTGAAATGTTTCAACAAACTGAAGCAACACTGAAAGCACTCATTCATCTATGAAAAGAAGTTTGGAAGACAGTTACTTGGCCAATCAGTTGGAAGATACTATTATTTTTGTCCATTCCAAAGAAACATGACCCAACAGAATGTGAAAGTCATTGAACAATATCATTAATTTCACATGAAATAACAGTTTTCTGGAGATAATTCAAAAATAATTGTGGAAGTACATCATCTTTCCTGTGTCTGTATCCTCATGCCGAATTGGAACTGTTTGATGGCACTTAACAACAACAACAATCCTTGTGCCAACAATATGCTTCCATTTGTCTATTTCTATAAACCTTAAGGTAGTCAAATTTACAGTCTAATTCTTCCCTCAATATTTCTTTGATTTAATTCTGTCAAACTTTATTTTCTTGAGTTTACACAAAGTTAGATCCTACAGTATATATTATTATCTTGTGATCCCTGCTGTCCAGCCCTTTCATTCTCTCTATCTTTTTCCTCCTTTCCATGCTTCTTTCTCATGTATACAAATTTTTGGCCTATATTCTTGACTTTGATCATGGAATCATCTATCCTGTCTCTGCTCATTGATTTCTCACTCAAAGTTTCCTCTAGTGTCACTGTTTCCTAGCAGGATCCCCTATGCCATAACTACGTTACATTTTCTTAAAATATTTGTAAAGTCTCTAATATGTAATGCATTATGGCATGCATCATTCAGTGATGTTTATATTATTTCAGTTGTTTCTTGTTTTGGCAAGAAGAAACATAGTAACTAAGTAGCCAAGTATTCTCCAACAGAAGTGGTGTCTGAGATTGCCAGCCACATGATGGAGATTTTATGGTCACTTTTCCCTAAAAGGAATAATACAATTTCCCAGATGAAATTTAGGGATGCAATTCTTCTTATAGGGTGAACTGAAGTGTTTCAACCTTGAGTAGAATTTACAAAGAAAAAACAAAACAAAACAAAAATAAACACATACACACATTGAGTATAACCTGAAGTACAAATTTTGATAATGTGGCCTTACCAGATAATCAGAACATAAACAATAGAGTCCCAGTCACTGCAATCAGTAATAAAGTAGATATTTTAAATCTATTCCACAGGCTGATTATGAAGGACAAAAAGTAGAATTTCAAAGACTATCAAATTCTGCAAACACTGGTACAGTTTAAGCTTTAGAAAAATATTTAGAGATAGCTCTGGTAACGTAGTGGTTACGAATCGGGCTGCAAACCACAAGGTCAGCAGTTCAAAACTACCGGCTGTTCTGTGGAAGGAAGATAAGGCTTTCTGCTCCCATAAAGATTTATAGCCTCGAAAACCCTGTACAGGGTTGCTATGAGTCGGAACCAACTCCACAGCACATAAAAACAACAACATAATACTAGTGTAAGTTATCCTCATACATAACAACCATTATTATGCTGACATGCAGAATTTGAAAACAAAGAATCAATGTATACATTTTAGTTGTAGCCACTTTATGACTGTTTTAGATTAAGGAAATGAAATTTATTCCTGAAATATTATTATAACAAAGAATAATCCCATTCTAAATTTGACCATACATCATATATACAGGGAAGATTTGAAAAGTTATTTTAAAACTATGAGATATCAAAAAAAAAAAAAAAAAGTGAGAGAAAGAGAAAAATCAAGTACTTGGTGTCTTATGTGTCCCTGACAGATAAAGAGCTGGAGATAAACAGTATTTCTGCATTGATTTAACTTTATGTAGTGTTATTGATGTGTACATTAATGTTTTCTCATTCAACTGTAATAATTTTGGAAAAAAATCCATATTCTGCCATAAAAACACAGGTTGAAAGTCTACAATACAATATGTAACAATTTAAAGAATCCTCCTTGGTAAGAAATCTCACAGCATTCAGCTAATAGTCTCTCATTTAAGCACTCCCTGAATAATCCTCTAATTTTCAAAGAAGCTCTTGAGAGTAGCAGCCCACCTCAATCTGCAATACAAGACTTCAATGCATTGTTTTTAGGGTCATTTATGGCTTTACTTGGATATAATAGGATGCTATTTTGCTTCCTTTGACTACTTAAGCTATTGACTTTCTTGAATATCACCTAATTTACTAATTTAAGTGGTATGTACATTAGAAGTGTAGAGAAATCTAATATAAAATATCCCTTTACTTTCATAATTCCCAGATAATTCATCATGTCAGTCTGACAAGTGGTTAACATCTTGTCTTTTAAATTTAGGGTATTCACATTATACTAGTCAACAAGCATACATTTTAGAAAAAGATATACAGTTAATGGAATGAAATCTGACTTCTACTGTTCTTTAAACTGAGGGAACTTAAAAGAAAAAGTAGACTATATTTGTACCAAATCTTTTTACCTCATAATGAGTACTAGACAAAAGAATTCTTAAGACCTCCTGGGCTATAATTTAAATATCAACATCACTCAAATACATTCCAAAATTTTTATATGAAGTATACATACAGAAAAGTGCTCAATGAATTATCATGAAATGAGCACACCTATGTAACCAGTGAACAATCTAGAGAGAGTACTAAAACAATTCCAGAAAACTTCTCCCAGTAATCACCTAATGTTTTAGACAGCCAAGAAAGCTACCATCCTGATCTCTGACTATATATTAATATGGCCTCTTTCTGAGTGAAAAAACTGATAGCCAGTAACTTAAAATTTAGTGATTCATATTGACCCAACACTTCAGAATATAGACTTGCTTCAGAAATATCAGTCTTAAAAACACTATGTATAAATGCATAGGAAGATGAAAAACTAGGCAGACAATTTATACAGACCCTCTACAACAAGATATGAGAGAACAAATGTAACGGACACAGAGGACAATCCTGGAAACCTGAGTTTCAGAAAAAAGGTTAGAGAAATGGATTGAATAACTACTAAGCTGCGGCCATCAAAGAAGGAGACAGATTGCAGGCCACAGTGGTGTGGCCATATTAAACTTTAGTGATCAGCTTTCAAGACACAGACAGATGGTGGTGTGATGGTGCAGATTCACATGGATGATTGAAAAGGTGAAATTCCTTCTTGTTGCCCATACTTCCCTGGATCACAGAGATGAGGTTGGCCCCTACAATTGCCTACCCTCAGTATATTCCCTCCTTTCTGCAAGTTATGAACCTCATGGTTTGAGTCAATGTGAGGTGGGTGATCACTGTGTTGCTTTGATACCTGGATTCAGATGGGCTCTGCTCCAGAACTACAGAATCCATAGAGCCTCTAGGCCAACATAGGACTAGCAAGAACCTTAATAATCAGTTATTCTGCCCTCAGAAGCACTATTACTCTGATAGACACTGAATTAACAACCTGAACGTCCTTCATGGAATACTTCTAGATTGGGTTCCTGAATATAGATAATACCTAGGTCTATAGAAACTTCTTGGCAAAGAAAAAGGCACCAGGAATTGATGGAATAAAAGTTGAAATCTTTCAAGAAAGTGAGGCGGCACAGGAGGCACTCACCCATCTCTGCCAAGAAATTTGGAAGACAACTATCTGGCCAACTGATTGGAAGAGATCCATATTTGTGCCCATTCCAAAGAGAGGAGACCAACAGAATGCGGAAATCATTGGACAATCCCTTTGATATCCCTTGTGAGTAAAGTTTTGCAAAGGTAGTATAGAAATGGCTACAATAATACATTGACAGAAAACTTCCAGAGGTTCAAGCTGGATTCACAAGAGGCCATGGAACAAGGGATATCATTGTGGATGTCCGATGGATCTTGGCTGAAAGCAGAGACTATCAGAAAGATGTTTACCTATGCTTTACTGACTACACAAAGGCTTTCAATTGTGTGGATCATGACAAGCTACGGACAATATTGAAGTATGAGTATTCTGGAACACTTAATTGTACTCATATGAAATCTGTACATGGACCAAGAAACAGATGTTCAAACAGAACATGGGAACACTGAATGTTTTAAAATTAAGAAAGGTATGTGACAAAGATGTATTCTTTCACCATACTTATTCAACCTGTACACTGAGCAAATAATCCAAGAAGCAGGGTTCTACGAAGAAAAACGTGGCATCAGCATTAGAGGAAGACTCATTAACAACCTGCAATTTGCAGATGATACAACCTTGCTTGCTAAAAGTGAAGAGGACTTAACATATTTAGTGATGTAGATCAAAGGGCACAGACTTCGGTATGGATTACATCTCAATGGCAAGAAAACAAAAATCCTCATCACTGGAACAATAAACAACATTCTTATCAATGGAGAAAAGATTGACATTGTCAAGGACTTCATTCTTCTTTTATCTACAATCATCAGTCAAGGAAGCAGCAGTCAAGAAATCAAACGATGTATTGCATTAGGCAAATCTGCTGCACCAGACCTTTTTAAAGTGTTGAAGAGCAAAGATGTCAGCTTGAGGACGAAGGTGCGCCTGACCCAAGTCATGCATGCAAACGCTGGACAGTGAATAAGGATGACCGTAGAAGATCTGATGCTTTTGAGTTATGGTGTTGGAGGAGAGTATTGAAAGTGCCATGGGCTGCCAAAAGAAGCAATAGCTCCATTTTGGAAGAAGTGCAGCCAGAGAGTTCCATGGAGGCCAGGATGGTCAAACTTCTCATACTTCTGACATATTGTCAGGAGGGACCAGTAACTGGAGAAGGATATCATGTTTGGTAAGGTTGAGGATCAGAGAAAAAGAGGAAGACCACCAGCGATATGGGTTAGTCAAATGGCAGCATCAATGGATTCAAGCATGTCAACAGCAGTAAGGTTGGCCCAGGAATGGGCAGTGTTTCGTTCTGCTGTGCATAAGGTCGCTATGGGTCTGTACCGACTTGATGGCACCTAACAACAACAACAAAAACATAGAACTTCATCTACGGCTTGAAACTTAGCTGCCTCATCCCTTCTCCACAGACCTTGTGAGTTTCTTGGCTGACAAAATTCCCTAGAGTTTCGTTCTTTATGGGTCCAACAACTGCACTTGTTTTTCACTTATTTATTATTCATTTCCTTGTTTTTGTTTGTTTATTCTTCCTTCTGCTTTTTCCTCTCTTTACCTTTTCTTGTTTGTGTTTTTTTTATCTTTTCAACCTCTGCTTTTGTTTTTTCTTTGCTTCTGTTTCTCATTTCCATCTTTCATTGCTTTTTTCCTCTTCATTTTTATATTACTTTAAGGTGTAAGGTGTATTTCTCTTTTTTTCTTCTTTCTCTATGTTTTTCAGTGTCTTATTCTCTCTTCCTTATGTTTTCTTTCTAATTTTTCACTTGAGCTACTCTATTTTTCTGTCTCTCATTTCTTTTACTTATTCTTTTTACCTTGTTGCTGCCTGTTTTTGTTTCTTTTTTCACCTTTATTATATTTTTCTTCTTTTTTTTTTTCTGATGTTTCTTGCTTGTTTGTTTATTTGTTTTGTTTTGTTTTCTTGTGTATGTATTCTTCATTTGCCAAACCAGATGGAAGACAGCAACTATATCCATACAGCTCAGCCACAGTGTACCCTCTGCAGCACCACAAGAACAAATACCAGTTCCTATACCATCTGATCAATGATAGACATCAGCTAACACCAGTTAAATGCACCCTACACTGAGCTGCATGAAAAGCAAATGGAAAACGGTGCACACTGTTTTATTCACCAATCACATTTACTAGGAGGTAATTGGTGAAAGCCTAAGATACTAATATACAATCATCAATTAAATACAAATACATCACCATAATGTCTCAGAGAAAATAGAAGTCTTTACTCAGATGAAGAAACAAGAGAGACTGTTGCTCAAGCTAATAACCAAGATGCAGAGACAGAAAATGTTTATGAGGAAGAAAAGGTAGTGGAACTACCAGAGAAATAATTTAAAAGAGTTATATTTAGGTAGTTTAAATGAAAGTTGAAGACAGAATGATCAAAAAAAGAGACAAGAACACCGGATAAACATTAGAAGAAGTTAAAGAAACATCAAAACAATAGGCAGAGTTTGATGGTGTATAGGGAGAAGTGAAGTGAGGATCTCCGTCAACAATAACACATAATACCAGTCAAATATCAGTCATAAGGTACAACACTGTCTGTGATAAGATAATATTTATGCACCTACAGGGAAGCCCAGTTAATATCACTTTTATTCAAATTTACACACCAACCACAAAAGCCAGTGAGGAAGACTTAGAAGAATTCTACAAACTTCTTCAGTCTAAAATCAATCAAACATGCAATCAAGATGCATTGATCATTACTGGTGATTGGAATGCAAAGGTTGGGAGCAAAGAGGAAGGATCAGTAGCTGGAAAATATGGCCTTGGGGATAGAAATGATGCAGAAGAATGTAAGATAGAATTCGGCAAAATCAACGACTTGCTCATTTCAAATACCTTCTTGAGACAGCATAAGAGATTACTATACACATGGATCTCACAAGATGAAATACATAGAAATGAAATTGACTACACTTTCTAAAAGAGACAATGGAAAAGCTCAATATCATCAGTTAAAACAAGGCCAAGGGAAGACTGTAGAACAGACCATCAGTTACTCATATACAAATTCAAACTGAAGCTGAAGAAAATGAAAACAAGTCCACGAGAGCCA
>NW_006408584.1:6841541-6842823 GCF_000296735.1 Chrysochloris asiatica
TTATTCAACTTGTAATCTGAGAAGCTGGGTTTTATGAAGAAAAGCGTGACATCAGGATTGGAGGAAGACTCATTAACAACCTGCAATATGCAGATGATACAACCTTGCTAGCTGAAAGTGAAGAGGACTTGAAACATTGACTGATGAAGATCAAAGAGCACAGCCTTTGGTATGGATTACATCTCAACGTAAAGAAAACAAAAATCCTCACCACTGGACCAATAGACAACATTCTTATCAACGGAGAAAAGATTGAAGTGGTCAAGGACTTCATTCTTCTTGAATCAACTATCAACAGTCAAGGAAGCAGCAGTTATGAAATTAGACATCATATTACATTAGACAAATCTGCTGCACAAGACCTTTTTAAAGTGTTGAAGAGCAAAGGTATCAGCTTTAGGACTAAGGTGCAGCTGACCTAAGTCATGGTATTTTCAATAACCTCATACATATGTGAAAACTGGGCAGTGAATAAGGAAGACAGTAGTAGAATTGATGATGTTGAGTTATGATGTTGGAGTAGAAAATGGAAAGTGCCATGGGTTGCCAAAAGAATCAATAGATCCATTTTGGAAGAAGTGCAGCCAGAGTGCTCCTTGGAGGCCAATATGAACAAACTTTGTCTCTCATACTTCAGACATATTATTAGGAGGGACCAGTTGCTGGAGAAGGATATCATGTTTGGTAAGGTTGAGGTTCAGAGAAAAAAAGAAAGACCCCCGAACGAGATGAATTGGCCAAGTGGCCGCATTGATGGTCTCAAGCATGTCAACAGTTGGGAGGTTGGCCAGGATCGGGCAGTGTTTCATTCTGCTGTGCACATTATCACTGTGAATCGGTACTGACTTGATGGCACCTAACAACAACGACAACCAGTTGAAGCAGGTTCAGAGGATGGTCCCAGAACTCTGAGACACATAAAAAGGAATATTTAGAATATTTGAAGGCTTACAACCAGTGGAGTTTATAGTAGAAGCAAGAAATCTAGTGTTTTCAGGGTTCAGCTTGGCTCAGCAAATCCCAGAATGACATCTTGGGTGAGATGGAGCTGGGGAAGGACCAGAGCCACCACAGATGTCTGATCGATTCTTGGAGATAAAGTTTCAGACATTCATTTCTTTCTTTCTTTCTTTTTTTTTTTATTTTTATCTGTTCATTGGTCTCTAATTGTCTGCTCACCTCCATTCTGGTGACTAGAAGGGGTGCTAGAGCAAATAAACAGGTAAACAGCCCCTACCTCTATTCCTGGAGGGTTCTACTACACATGTGCACATATCTGCTC
>NW_006408584.1:6844328-6849924 GCF_000296735.1 Chrysochloris asiatica
AAATAGACAGGAGCTAAGAGATTTTTCCAAAGCCAATCTTGGCCTGCAAAACATCATAAAGGGAGTTCTGTGGACTGAGAAGCAACAAGAACACACAACAATCATATATTGACATATGTGGCAGCATCATCCAGAACTCATTTGACAAATGAAAGAGTCAAGAACCGAATAAAATTATAAGAACAGAGGATTTGGGAGGTCAGTCTATGATCAAAACGATTACAATGTGAAAGAAGGTAAACACATAGTAGCAAGCTTCATATGGTGAGAAGGTCAGGTAGACTACAAGATAAAATATACTATCTTAAATTGAGGTAAAAGTTAATAGAATATAAGGTATACTCTAAGAAAATGAATACTTCACAACATATCAAAAAAATGAAAATAGAAGAAGAACATAGAAGCATTAAAACTATGCAGAAACTGACAAGAAAGAAGACAAAAAAACATAAACTCAGCACAGAAAGATATGGAGAACACAGAAACCAACAGCACAACAAAAAAGAAAACATAATAACAGCAATTAATCCATACTTATCAATGATTACACTAACTATAAATGGATTAAATGTACCAATTAAGGGATGGAGAGAGGCAGAATGGATAAGAAAACAAGATCATTCAATATACTGTCTGCAAAGAGATACACCTTACACACAAATACTAAATGTCAAATGATGGAAAAAAATATCAAACTAATTGCAATAAAAACAAGCAGGAGTGGGAGTACTAATATCTAAAAAATAAATTTTAAGGCAAAAACCAGCATAAGTGATAACGATGGACATTATCTCATGATTAAAGGGAAAATTCAAAATGACAGAATCAAAATAAATATCTGTGCTCCCAAAGAAAAGTGCCAAAATATATAAAGCAACTCTAATAGATTTGAAGTAAAAAATAGACAAATTTAGAATAATAGTGGCCAAATTTAATACACAACTTTTGACAATGGATAGACAAGATAGAAACTCAACAAACACAGAGGAACTAAACAAGACAATCAGTCAATTGGACCTCATAGATGTGTGCATAGTGTTCAACCTGACAATAACACTATACACATTCTTTTCCATTGCACATGGAGCATTCTCCAGAATAGACCATGTCTTAGGCCACAAAACAAGCCTTCAAAATAATACAAAGTATCATCTAAGACCGCAATACCATAAAATTAGATTTCAAAAACAGGAAGACAAGGAAATAAAGTCAAATATATGGAAACTGAATAACACCCTGCTGAAAAGTGACTGGGTAGTAGAAGAAACAAAATGTGAATTCACAAAGTTCCTAGAAACAAATGAGAAGGAAAGCATAACATACCATAATCTTTGAGAAACTCCAAAAGAAATGATGAGAGGACAGTTTATTGTAATAAATGCACATATCAACAAATAAGAAAGAACCAAAATGAACACATTAGCAAAACATCTCCAAAAATGAGAAACAGACTAACAGAGTAAAGCTACAGTCAACAGAAGAAATGAAAAAATAAAGATTAGACTAGAAATAAATGTGATAGATAAAGAAACCCTATAAATAGAATCAACAGGACAAGAAGCTGGTTCTTTGAAAGAATTAATAAAATTGACAAACCATTGGTAAATCTAACAAGAAAAGAGAGAAAATACACCAATAACACACATAAGACACAAAATGGGTGATGCCACACAGAACCAATAGAAATAAAAAGGATAATAACTGAATATTATGAAAAGTTGTACTGCAATAAATTTTAAAACTTAGGGGAGATGGATACATTTTTAGAAAAGTACAATCTACCTAAACTTACACAGAGTGAAGTAGAAAACTTCAACAGATCTATAACAAAGGAAGAAATTGAACAGGTCATCACAAATTTCCAACCAAAAAAGTCCAGGTCCAGATGGCTTCACTGGTGAGTTTTACCAAGCATTCAGGGAAGAGCTGTCACCAATTCTACTGAAATTATTCCAGAATATAGAAGAGGATAGAAAACTACCTAATACAGTCTAGGAAGCAACATAACCCTCATACCAAAACCGGGGAAGGACATCACTAAGACACAAAACTATAGACCCACATCCCTTGTGAACGTGGATGCAAAAATTCTCAACAAGTGGCTTCCAGTTTTGGAGGCAGCAGAAGCAGAGTCAGGTAGGACACGTTCTATGGGGGAGGAACTGAAAACCCAGAGAAGCTGCTTTCATGGAACAGCTTCAGAGCTCTGGATCAAGCATAAGGTTCAGGGTGTCATTTTTCCACACCCACCAGTGGAAAAATCACTATATAAAGGAAAATATTGTTATTTAGGAATCTATCAGGACATGGGACTCCTTCAGCGGCCACTCCACCTGGGCTGAGTTCAGAGGGTGGGGCCACAGCCAGACTAACACAGTGAACTGGTGCTAAAACCGGCACAGTAACATTTGCAAAAGGTGATGTGGGGGGATTCTACAGTTTTTTCCTTCCTCTTCCCCGTCATGCTTTCTTTGCCCAGTGTGGACACCTGCAGGTGGGTGGGCACACCCTGAAAATGGTCCAGTATTAAGCCCACAATTTTCCCACAGAACAGAGAGGAGGAGCCCCATTAGTCCCATGGGTTGATTCTTTGGCATCTTATGACATCTAAATTTAACTTGTGTGGGCTTCTTTACTCCTCCCCAGCAAAATTTAGAAAAAAATTTCTCCGTCTTTCACAGACTTTCTTCTTGACCTGGCAGAACATCTATACCATCCTCAATAGCACACTAAAGAGAGAAGAGAAAGATTTCATCTGGAGGGCAGCAGAAACATATGCTTATGATATACATGACCAAGCCCCTACCCATTACTCTGTAGCACAAGAAGCAGTACCCTGAACTGATCCAAGGTGGGATTACCTGACTCCAGGCAAAGGGCCTGCCAAGCTAGATCATATGATCTCCTGCCTAGCAAATAGTATGGACAGACATGCCCATAAGGCAGTCAATTATAAAATAATTAAGAGAAATAACTCAAGGGCCAGAAGAAAACCCCACCCTTTTCTTCTCTCGCTTAACTGAAGCAATGACTAAATATACCAAACTTGACCCTGAGTCACCAGAAGGAAGAACTTACCTCCATCTCCAATTGATTTCTCAATCAGCATCAGATATTAGAATGAAATTACAAAGATTAGAATAAGGGCCCTAAACTCCTAAGGGGAAGCTCCTTGACACTGCCTTTAAAGTCTTCAATAATAGGGAGGAAGAAAAAAAGGCAGAGAAAGAAAATCACCTACAGTGAAATATTCATCTACAGATGCTGGCCTCCACCCATAACCCTATCAAGGGACACAAAGTTGTCAACTCCCCTGGAAACGAAGGCCACTGAGCAAAAGCATGTCCTAACCCTAAGCCTCCTACCTGTGGACAATGGGGACATTAGAAGATGGACTGTCCCACACAGAGGTTGCCCCTCAGAGTGGAAGTCCCTCCTCACCCCCCCAAAAAAATACCCTGAAAACAGCCTGGCGCCCCTCCTGCCACTAATCCAGCAACAACATGTCCCAGAATCTCACAGTCTCACATGTCCCCCTGAGTTCCAGGTAAAAGGGAGTGTCGCTGGAAAGACAATCTCTTTCCCACTTGACACAGAGGCCAGCCCATCTGTTCCAACTCAATTTGCTGGGCCGCTTTCTCCTTCACCAACTTCAGTAATAGGTATGGAAGGACTCCCAGAAACCCCCATCAAAACACCACCAGTAATGCATTATGGCATGCATCATTCAGTGATGCTTACATTACTTCAGTTTTTTCTTGTTTTGGCAAGTGCCCTGCAATTTCCAAGAACTATCATTTACCCACTCCTTCCTGGTGTTACAACGTTGCCCTAACCCATTACTAGGATGAGATATCCTACAAAAATTAGGAACCACCCTATATTTCACTCAACTAAACCCCTCCCACCCCTATATCCTATTTTCAACTCCCAAATACTCCAGACACAACAGAACCCCCTTTACCTGAAATCAACCCTGTAGTCTGGGACATCAACACCCCAGTAATAATAGCACATCATTCACCTGTAGTACCTCGCTGAAAGATCCTCAAACTTTTATATCTGTTCCCCAGTATGCTATATGCCTCAAGGCCCTATATGGCTTAAACCCCATCATTACCTGCCTCCTAAAGTCCCGTCTCCTTATTCCTAGCAACTACCCCCATAATGCTCCCATCTTACCTGTAAAAAAGGCCGGATGGAATTTTTAGACTAGTTCAGAATTTATGCCATAATCCCCACTGACATAGTCGTATCCTGTCATATCCTCAACCATATCCTTCCTGACATTACCTATTTTTCAGTACTGGTCCTAAACATGCTTTCTTTTCCATTCCTATATCCCCTGAGTCCCAACCCCTATTTGCCTTTACCTGGACAGATCCAGACACCCATATAACTCAACAGTTGGTTTGTACTGTATTAGCCGAGGGTTTTCTGGACAGCCCCCATAATTTTGGCCAAACCCTCCAAAAGGACTTAAACACTTAACCTAAAGCTCAGTATTATCATCCAATATGTTGATGACTTATTGTTATGCTCTACCTCCTTGTCAACCTCACTCCAACATACCACCCAGTTATTAAATCAACTAGCACAGTGGGACTATCAGGTGTCCAAACACAAAGCCCAAACGACAAAGAAAAGAGTAACTTACCTAGGCCTCTCCCTAATACCAACCACTAGAGGAATCCCAGAAGATTGAAAAACAAAACAAAACAAAACAAAACAAAACAAAACAAAACAAAACAAAACAAAAATAGCAAAAGCCATTCCCCTTCCCAAAACAAAAGCACAACTCCAGTCTTTCCTAGGCCTAGCTGGCTATTTCTGCATCTGGGTTCCAAACTTCACACCAATTGCAAAACTCCTATATCAACTTATAAAAACAGAATCCCCAGAAACTATACTTACCTCATGAGACAAGATCAATGTCTTTAACCTCTTAAAACAAGCATTAACTGAAGCCCCTTCTCTCAACATTTCTAATCATAACAAACCCTTTTTTCTTTATGTCACTACAAAACAGAACCAAGCCCTAGGACTCTTGACACAAACAGCAGGGGATACCCCACTGCCTATATCGTATCTCTCCAAACAACCAGACTATGTATACCAAGGATGGCCAGCCTGCATGGAGACCTTAGCCAGCACAGCAATCCTCACTACTGAAGTGCAAAAATTACCCTTTACCAACTATTAACCATCTTCTCCTCACATAACCTACAAGATATGATTAGCTGCAAAGCACTCTCTTCAATCTCTGACTCATGACTTCAATATCTTTATGCCACCCTTATCCATCCATGCATCACCTTTGAAAAAATGTCCCTGTCTTAATTTAGTTACTCTTTTATCTCCAGGTGAGAACCCCCAAACAGACACAGATGACCATGACTATCTACAGATCATTAGCCACACTCAAACAATCTACCATCACATCCTAGACACTCCCATCCCAGAGGCCCCTAACTGGTTCATAGATGAAAGTGCCACTAAATCTCCAACCCCAAAAGCAGGATATGCTATTATCAAAGCCCCCCTTATACACACTTCACTCAGATAGCCAAACATGGCCTCCAGCCACAGTGGTTGA
>NW_006408584.1:6854864-6864780 GCF_000296735.1 Chrysochloris asiatica
GGCAGGGTACAAGATCAGCATACAGATATCAGTTGGATTCCTCTACACTAATAATGCAACACTTAAAAGGAAATTAGGAAAGCAATACAATTTCTAATAGCCACCCAAAGATGAAATATTTAGGAGTAAATGTACCAGAGAAACAAAGGACATATACAAAGAAAACACTACTACAAGAATCCAAAAAAGACTTACAAAAATGGAAGAATATAACATGCTCCTGGATAGGAAGACTTAACATTGTGAAAATGTCAGTACTACCCAAAGCAATCTACACATATAATGCAATCTTAATCCAGAATCCAAAGACTTTCTTTAGAGACATAGAAAAAAACAATTTCAAACTTTATCTGGAAAGGGAAGAGACCCAGGATAAGCAAGGCACTGCTTAAGAAGAAGAACAAAGTTGGAGGCTTCCCACTCCCTGATTTCAAAATGTACCACATGCCTATAGTGGTCAAAACAGCCTGGATCTGATACAATAAAAGATACATAGAATCCAGAAATTAACCCATCTACATAGAGGCAACTGATCATTAACAAAGGGACAAAGTATATTGAGTGGGGAAGACATAGTCTCTACAACCCAAGTGCTGGCAGAACTAGAAATCGATATGAAAACGATTGAAACAAGACCCTTACTTCATGCCATATACCAACTCAGCCTGAAGTAAAGACCTAAATATGAATCCCAGAATTATAAGGATCAGAAATGCAAAAATAAGTACAAATTTAAGGGCTCTAATCCAGGGTAAACACAGACGACCAAACATTGTGAAGATTATACAAACAAAAGAAGGCAAAACAGATGACTGTCACAGTCTAACAATTAGAATCTTTTGTGCATCAAAGGATTTCACAAAAAGAATAAAAAAAAGAGCCCACAGAATGGGAAATTATCTTTTGCAATGACATATCAGACAAGGGACTAATTTCTAAAATCTATAGGAAATTATAACACCTCTACAAGAAAAAGACAAGTAACACAATTAAAAAATGGACACAGGACATGAACAGACACTTCACCAAAGAAGACATTCAGGCAGCCAACAAGCAGATGAAGAAATGTTAATGATCATTAGCCATTATAGAGATGCAAATCAAAACAACAATGAGAATATCATCTCACACCATCAATAACAGTGAAATTCAAATATGCAGCAAATAATAAATGCTGGTAAGGATATGGAGAGAATGGGACTCTCCTACATTGCTGGTGGGAATGCAAAATGGTCCAACCACTCTGGACAACAGTGTAACGCTGCCTCAGAAAGTTGGAAATAGAAATATTATATGATCCAGCAATTCCTCTACTTAGTATATGTCAACAAGAAATATGAGCCATAACACGAGTAGATATACGCACACCAATGTTCATAGCAACACTATTCACAATAGCAAAAAGAGGAGGCAGCCTAAATGCCCATCAATGGAAGAATGGATAAACATACTTTGGTACATACATACAATGGAATATTATGCTACCTTGAAGAATAACAAGGAAGCTGCAAGCCACCGGACAACATGAAAGAACCTTGAGGATATTATGCTGAGTAAAATTAGTCAGTCACAAAATGACAAATATTGAATAAGACCTTTATTGCAAAAGCTTCACAAAAGATGCCCATAATAAGAGGGGAAAAAATAAAATTCTCTGTTGGTTACTGGTGGGGTTGGGGTGGCAACATATATGGGGAGGTGGAGGGAGGTGATGGTAGAGCACATGGTAGGAGTCAGACACATCATACTTCAGGTAATGTTGAGGGAAATACACAAGTAGGAGGAGGGGGTGGAAAAACAAGGTTGATAGGGGAACAACGAGACAGGTTTGCATGCTCAACCTCGGAACAACAGGTATCTGTGATACAGGGATCGAGGCATAGTCTGAAAAGAGGAAATAATGCTAAGATGTTTGACTATCTTATTAATATTGGTTTCCCTCATTTACTGTTGTAAAATACACACTTGAGTGGGATAGAAAGGAATGTTGGGAAACTTGATTATAGAAAGGTCGTAAGCCCATCTTCAGCCTATAAGTAATTGAAATACCTCAAAGAGGTTCTAGAACTTGCCCAGTGAAATAGGACTCTATCTCTAGTGTATAGGACCTTAGGTGGAATCCTTAGCCCCATCCAGAAGCTTATGAGGTGGGACATTCCCACTAGAAAGGCAAACAGACCTTCCTGGAACAGCTAGAGTGACAGCAGATTCATCTCCAAAAAAAGATCATCAGGAAAAACCCAAAAAAAACCAAAATGGCAGTATGACTGGCTATTACAAGAATAAGTTTGTTGTTCTCCAGGAAGTCATCAAGGCAAGTAATCAAGTCCCTTCAGGACAAACCCCCTTCTAAGACTGAAACTCAAATGAAACATGTGAGCAGGCATGTAAGCTTGCTGATGACCACATTGGTCTACTGGTGAGTGGAAGAGGGGAAAAGGCAGCAATGAAGAAATGGGTTGAGTTTCAACCACATTCCACAGAGTCCCGATGGCATGGAGATGAGAGAGAGAAGAAGAAGTGCTAGTTGGTCCACAGTGCGGTTACCCTGAGGACATCAGAGCCCATGGGCAAGGACATAGTCACAGAAGGCTGGAGCTGAGAGTGAAGTATCCAGTTGATATGAAGTGAGGGAGAAGCACAAGAACACCCAAACTTGCTGATAGTACCCATTTAACCTAGCCTCGATGGCTTGATAATCAGAACTCGATTAGAGGAATATTAAAAACAAACAAACAAACAAAAAAAAACATTTTGATAAAGGAAACGAGGGTAAATTGCTATAATTTGATGAACTTGACCTATAGTCATGGAGGTAATAGCTTTAAATACCAACAGAGAGAAAAGGTGTTTTCACATCAACTATCAATGCCATCCCCTCTGTACACAGGATAGATAGTTTAGTTTAAGAATGTATGGAAAAAGGTAGAGTCCCCACTGAAAAGTTTTCATCTTGTCTATACAGGTCTGGTGAAAAGAGATGGGGGATAAGATTCCTATGATACAATTGAATAATTGTTACCATGACTAATTGTGACTGTCACAACTTTCAAGGCAGAAATTTTATAACAAAAAGGGGAGCATTGTTAATCTTACAATCCTGAAACAGAGGACCCTAAGACCATCATGGAGAAGAGCACGAGCGGGGTGAGTGAGATACCTTATCCAGAGAAGCAGCACCACAAGAGATGGAGGCAGAGATGGGACATAGAGAGGAGGAGCTGAGGTCTCTAGATTCATGGAAAGAGAGAGACTGACAGCTGACTGGCGGCCAGGAGGTAAACTTGCAGAATGTATCCTTTGATGCTGTAAATTATTATATATGCATGAGTGTTTTTAAAGATAAAAAAAAAAAAAAAAGAAAGCTAAAATGTATAAAGAGAAATACTGTTAACTGATAGTACATGTTGTTGTTGTTGTTAAGTACCATGGAGTCAGTTCCAATTCATAGTGACCCTGCACAGGGTTTCTGTGGCTGCAAATCTTTACGGGAACAGAAAGCCTCATCTTTCATCCACAGAACAGCTGGTAGTTTCGAACTGCTGACCTTGAGGTTAGCAGACTGATTCTTAACCACTAAACAATTTGTCTAATGTAAAACTGATGATCTACCCTGTAAACTTTCACTCAATTCACAATAAAAACTTTAAAAAAAAGGATAATGGCCTTAAAGGAAAATCTCTCAATACTAATAAACTTGCCTACGAAGAATCATATACTCACAAAGTTGCTTCTCAAATACAACAGAGAAATCAGGATATAAAAATAAACACAATTTTTAAAAACTGTAATAATCAGACCTACTTTACAAAAATACTAAAAGGATTTCTTTCGACTGAGAATCAACAACAGACAATGTCACTGAGAACTCAATCCACATATAGAAGTTTCCAAGATAAAATAAATCTACAAAACTGAAAACAAAGAACCAGAGATATCAATTTATAATAAAGTCAATTGCAAAAACAGTTATCAACTTTTTATGATGAATTGAGTGAAAGTTTATAGAGCAAACCATCAGTTTCACATTTAACAAATCATGTACTTGTTCCATCTTAATTATTTCAATCCCCTCCCTTTATGTAACAGCAGTTGTTCCACTTTCTCTCTGTGGTTCTTATTCCCGTTGCACCCTCCTTACCAATCCTTCTAAACTTTTAACTTAGGTAAATGTTGCCTTTTTTATCTTGAATAGTTGACTAGTCCATGGTGAGCATATCTGACTTAGTTCTGTTGTCCATGCTATATACCTATCTGAAGTCCTGGAGTGGCACTGCATGTTAAAGTTCTGGACTGCACTTTACAATTCCAATATGGCACTTAACAACAACAACAGTATACCATCTATAGCCATAAGGGTGAGTTCCACTCCAGATCTGCAGGGTGACCAAGAGCCATAATCTTGGATTATCCAGTCTCTTTATGGCCAGTAAACCAAATCTTTTGTTTGTTTGTTTGTTTTAAATACTTTTGTGTTTAGTTCCACAAAAGGCCATGTTTTCTAATTTTATATTCCAAGCAGCACCTTAATGCTTCTTTACTGAATGTTAAACCAATATAAAATTATAGAATTTGGTAAAAAAAATTTTAATTCCTTCATGTTTGATGGTGCACATATTTGAATAATAGTCTTATTAACCCATCTTCCTTTTAGTCAGATACATATTATCCTATAGCTGACAATATTGTACTTCAAAATAGATCTTGAAATGTTCTGTTGCATTATGAAAGTGTTGCCATTCCTTCTCACTGTGTTGATCCCAGCATAGTTGACCAAATGATTATTCTATTCAAAATGTTAAACACCAGTTCATTTCAGTTCACTAATTCCTAAATGGCATCACATTCATAATCAAAAAGAAAATGTCAATATCTATCTTGAAGTACAATGCTGTTTGTGATAGAATAATATCTAAACAACTACAAGGAAGACCTGTTCAAATTATTCAATTTATGCACCAAACACTAATGCCAATGATGAAGAAATTAAATAAATCGACCACCCTCTTCCTTCTGAAATTAATCAAATAAGCAATCAAGATTCATTAGTAATTACTGGTGATTATAATGTGAAATTTGTAAGCAAAGGAAGGATTGCTGGTTATAAAATATGGCCTTGGTGATAGAAACAAGCTGGAGAACACATGATAAAGTATTGCAAAACCAATTATTTTTTTTCATTTAAAATGCCTTTTTCAACAATATAAACACTAACCATACACGTGAACCTCACTAGATAGAATAGAAAGGGATCAAGTTGACTACATGCGTGAGAAGAGATGATGTAGAAGCTCAATATAATCAGTCAAGGGTCAACTGTGGAAGAGAACATGAAACACTTGCAGATGAAGATCAAAGAATATTGCCTTCAATATGGATTCCAACTCAATGTAAAGAAAAGAAAAATCCTCATAACTGTATTGATAGACAATATAAGATAAATGGAGAAAAGTTTGAAGTTGTCATGGAATTCATTTTATTTGAATGTACAATCAATGCTCATGGAGATAGAAATAAAGAAATCAAATAACATATTGCATTGAGCAAGTCTTCATCACAAAGACCACTTTAAAGTACTAAAGAGCAAAGGTGTCACTTTGAGGATTAAGATAGTGTCATGCAAACCATGGTATTTTCAGTCACTTCAAATGCATGTGAAAGGTGGGAAATGAATAAAGACAACTGGAGAAATAACTAATGCATGCAAATTATATTGTTGGTGAAGAATATTGAATGTATCATGGACTACCAACTGAACAAACAAATCTGAGTTAGAAGAAGTACAGCCAAAATGTCCCTTAGAAGTAAGACTGATGAGACTTTGTCTCATGTGCTTTGGACATGTTATCATGAAGGATTGTCTCTGGAAAACAACATCATACTTTGTAAATCAGAGGGTCAGCAAAAAAAAGAAGATCATCAAGTGGATTGACATAGTGACTGTGTCAAGAAACTCAAACATAGCAACAAGTGTGAGACAGTGTAAAATCACTCATGTTTTGATTTGTTGTGAAAGAGTTTGTTTGAATTGGGGCCAAACTGATGGAGCCTGGCAACATTAACAACAAAATCTGAGGTATTGATCTTTATGAGTTATATTTCCTTTTTGATGACTTTCATATCTTCTTAGTTCATACTTTTCATTTTCTAGTTAATTGAGATTTGAAGATGCTTCTTCAGTCATGTTACATCAGCAAATGTAGATTCCAAAAGCTTTACTCCATTTATGTCATTGGGGTCTTCTCTACTTTGAGGTTGCTGCTATTTCCCTGTTAGATTTTGAACACCTTCCAACCTGAGATGCTCATCTTCTCAACCTATATCAAATAATGTTCTGTTACTATTTGATAAGATTTTCATTCGTTAATTTTTTTTTTTTTAAAGAAGTAGATCATTGGGTCCTTCTTCCTAGACTAAGTCTAGAAACTCCTTTGAAACCTGTTGACGATTTGTAACTTATAAGGCATAACTTCAAGCATCACAGCAATATGACAACTGACAATTAGCTTTAAAAAATAAGACAAAGTGGACTGATTTAGCTAAAAAGCATGACAAAATCTCTGGTTGCAAAGCGGGTACGTGCCTGATAAGAAATAATGGTATGACTGATAAAACATGGAATAACTTGTTGAATATAAATTTTGCCCAGAACACAGACTTTCCACAGAAGACCTAGTACAATGTGTGTGTGTGTGTTTTATTATTATTAAGATGTGGATTACAGATCCCATGATGTGTGACACCCACATTCTTAGTTTGTCCTCAAAGGATACCATATCTTTAACTATGGGATTGTTTCATAATTAACAGGATTCAAATCAGTATGAAAGATGATGTTTTGCTTTTAATACTAGATCAGCCATTTTTCTTTAGGTTAGATGCCTTTTCAGAGTTCATATATCACATGACTGCAAAATCAATTGAGGAATTAAAAATGGAATGTTAACGTATTTGCTTAATTCAAAAAATAATAGCAAAGGAGAAAAATAAAAGAAGAAACAGAAGGGACATTTAAAAAACAAATACCATTTTGGTGTAAATATTATGATAAATATAATCCATCCACATAAATAATGTGATAAATACAAATTTATAAAATCCTACCATTAAAATGCAGATCTCTTAAGAATAAACAACAACAACCAAAGAACCCAGCTATAAACCAGCTGACATTGCAAAGAATGGGTATTCCAGTACACTTGATTATGTTCACGAGAAACATGTACATAGATGAAGATACAGTCTTTTTAATAGAAGTAGGAGCTACTGAATGGTTTAAAATCAGGAAAGGTGTGCGCCAGGACTGTATTCTTTCACCATACTTATTCAGTCTGTATGCTGAGCAAACAATCTGAGAAGGTGGATGATATGAAGAAGAGCATCACTTCAGGATTGAAGAAAGACTCATCAACAACCTACAATTTGCTGATGATACAACCTGGCTTGCTGAAAGTGAGGAGTACTTAAAATATATACTGATGAAGATCTAAGACCTTCAGTATGAATTATACCTCAATGTAAAGTAAAGAAAAAAAATCCTCACAACTGGACCAGCAAATAACATCAAGATAAATGTAGAAAAGATCGAAGTTATCAAAGATTTCATTTTGACTGAATCTACAATTAACATTTATTAGTAGTAAAGAAACCAAATGACTTATTGCATTAGGCAAATATGCACCACAAAACCTCCTTCATGTGTCTAAGGGCAAAGATATTGAGGATTAAGAAGCCCCTAACCCAAGATATGGTATTTTTAGTAGCTGCATGTGCATGTGAAAGTTGGACAATGAATATGGGAAACTGTAAAAGAATTGATGCATTTGAGTTATGGTGTTGTAGAATAATACTGACAGTACCATGGACTGCCAAAATAACAAACAAATCTGTGTTGGAAGAATTACAATCTTAGAAACCAGGGTGGCAACATTTCATCTCTCATGCTTTAGACAAATCAGGAGAAGCCAATCAATGAAGAATGATATTGCATTGGGTAAAGTAGAGGGTAAGTGAAAAAGAGGAAAATTCCCAATGAGAAGGATTGGCACAGTGGTAACAGCAATTGACATAAGCATAACTATGATTGTGCGAATGATGCAGGATTGGATAGTATTTCATTTTGTTGGACAGAGGGCTATGCTAGGCTATGATATGAGATGGAGCTTACTTAATGGCTCCTAACAACAACAGTATTATATGCTATCTGTGAGTGCAGATGCTCTGTAGAATATGAAATGGACTGAGAACCAGAAAGTTGGTGGTTTGAGTCCACCAGTCACTCCATGGAAGAAAGATGAGGCTTTCTGTTTCTGGGAAGATTACAGCTTCAGAAATCCTCTACAAGGTTTTTATGAGTCAAAACCAACTCAGTGGAATAAAAACATGTGCTATCTACAAAAATAATGCCTTAAATTAAAATATACAGATAAGATAAGATTAAAATATTCCAAAAAGCTATTTTATGTAATATGTAAACATATGACAGCTGCTTTGGCTATATTATAAGTTGTTCTTAAGATAAGGGGGAAAATATTTACTAAGAATCAATGATCATAAATATGTATTCACCAAAGTACAGAGTTTCAAAATGCATGCTCAAAAACTAACAGTCATAAAGAAATAAAAACACAATAATCATACTTGAAGATATACACCCCTTTAGTAATTTATAGAAAACAGACCCAAAATCAGTAAGGCTATAGAATATTTGAATAATACTAGTAACAACCTTGATGCAATACAAATTTACAGAGGAAGAGTTCAAAGTTTAGTATACAAATTGTGTTCACATATAAAAGCAAGATTTATTAATATGAACTATAAACCATGCCATAAAGTAATTTTCAATTTCAAGACAATGAAATCCTACAGAATAGGTATTCTCTGACCCTAATAAAATTAAGCTTGAATGAAGTAAAAGTAAAATATCTAGAAAGGATTTTTAACACACAAATTAAAATTTTGTACAAGGTGAAAAACAATCAAATACCAAATAATAAATATTTCAATATTTATAACAATATAACAATAACAAATGCAACATATCAAGCTTGGTAGAGCACAATTAGAACCGTATTTAAAAATAAAATTATTCTTTATATTTTATAATGTTGTTGTTAAGTGCCATCGAGTTGGTTCCAACCCATAGCGACCCTGTACAGGGTTTCCGATGCTGTAAATCTTTACAGGAGCAGAAATCCTCATCTTTCTCCCGTGGAGCAGCTGGTAGTTTCAAACTGCTGACCGTAAGGTTCGCAGCCTTATTCGTAACCCCTACACTGCCTAAAATCTCTCTCATCCAATCCTCTATAGATGTAGAAACTAAAAACCAAATAAGTAGAAGAAAAAAAACAAAAAAGGTATGTATCAGTAAAATAGAGACCAGATCTGTAATACAGAAAATTAATAAAGACAAAAATTTGTCTGTGAAATGATTTATAACATTGTCTGCTCAAAAGTAACACTGAGAATGAAAATAATTGAAGGTAGAAAATTTTAATATGGTCATCAATATTTACCAGCAGACATTAAAATAATAAAATACTATTATGAAAGATTGTAAACCTATATCTTTCCCAAAATGCATGGAACTGTTGTTGATAATATTATTAAGCGGAGGCTGGGCTTGATTGCAGAATAGGCAGAAAGGTTGTGCAGATGCCTGTTAGTGAAAGCACAGAAAACCTGGTGAAAGGGATTCAGAGGAGAGTCCCAGAACTCTGAACTTCAGTTAAAATATAAGTAAGTGGTTCAAGTGCTTACAGAGAGTAAGATTTGGAACAGGAGCAAGAAAGAAAGTGATTTCTAATCCATTGTAGGTGGGAGTAAGAGGAGGATGGATCAGGACAGCAATCCCAGGACAGGAACCAGCCAGTAATCTGCAGAAACAGAGATTCGAGCATCTTTTTTTTTTTTT
>NW_006408584.1:6872616-6873351 GCF_000296735.1 Chrysochloris asiatica
GGACCAGTCACTGGAGACAGATATTATGTTTGGTAAGGTGGAAAGTCAGAGAAAAAATGAAGACCCGCAACAAGATGGATTGGCCAAGTGGCAGCATCTATGTACTCAAGCATGTCAACAGTAGTGAGGTTGGCCCATGATTGTGCAGTGTTTCATTCTGCTGTGCATAATATCTCTATGGGTTGGTACCAACTCGATTGTACCTAACAAGAACAACCCAAAGTTATATAGAGGTAAAATGAAATCCCATTCTTATTCCAACAACATTCTTTGAAGAGATTGAAAAAATGATCACAAACACTATCAGGAAGGGAAAAATTCCTCAGATAAGTAAAGCACTGCTTATGAAGAACAACCTAGGAGGTCTCTAACTCCCTGATTTCAAAACTTACTACACAGCAATAGTGATCAAAACTGTCTGGTATTGGTACAGTGAAAGATACCTAGATCAAGGGAACCAAATTGATAACCCCGAAGTAAATCCATCCAAATACAGTCAACTGATCTCTGACAAGAGCCAAAGAACACTTAATGGGAATGAGATAGTTTCTTTAACAAATGGTGCTGGCAAAACTGCAAATTGATTTTCAAAAGAATGAAATAAGTCCCATATCTCACACCATATACAAAAACTAGGTCAACATCGATTAAAGAGGTAAATGTAAATCCCACAACTATGATGATAATCAATGAAAAATAGAGGCAAATTTAAGGGCTCTAATCCATGGCATACAT
>NW_006408584.1:6874107-6875860 GCF_000296735.1 Chrysochloris asiatica
TAAAAAGATCTTGTGTAGCAGATTTGCCTAATGCAATAAGTCGCTTGATTTCTTTACTGCTGCTTCTGTGAGTGTTGATAGTTGATCCAAAAAGAATGAAGTCCTTGTCAATCTTTTCTCCGTTGATAAGAATGTTGTTTATTGGTTCAGCTCATAACTACTATGCTACCAGAGCTCCTTTGACTTTAAATGTGGCCTAATTAGGAGAAGAGAAGATGTCATGAACATGACACCAAAACAAAAAACAGTTTCTCAAGAAACTTTATATTATTGTGGTGTTGAATCAATCAATCTATAATTTTTCCTTTATTTAAGATTAAATTTCTCTGCTAAAGGAAGTTTTCTCCACAGTCATTTTTTATGTTAAATGCATATTTGTTGCAAAGATCCTCTGAGATAATGCATATAAAGATTATATCACAATGAGTCAAAAGCCAAACTTAACTAATATCACTTCCTTAATTGTCCTAGCATGCACCATTCCGTCCTTGAAATTTCATTCATCACTAAGTTAGAATTGATTTCTATAACCCAATTCTGGTTAAAAATAGTTTATTAACAAACAACATGTGGTTACTAATGGGTTACTTTCAATTTTTGCCTGTCACAATACACTTAAAAAATACCTTAACAAATTCCAACTGAAGTGTATTGCTTTTTAAAGATTAATAGAGAGTTTAAGAATTTGTATTCAGGATATTAAGCATTTAATATTGAAGTGCCGCTTAAAGCAAAGTCAGGCAAAGTTATTAAAATTCATGAAACAAACATTGGACAATCAAAGGGTAAAGTTCTGCTATAAATATTTCCCAGTTCAACTAGTTAACTAACTATAGCTTTAGTGAGACAGCTGGTTTTAGAGTTGCAATCATACCTTGTTTTTTGTTTTTACTTCAGTATGCCCAATGCAGTACAAAACACAGCTAGAAATTATAAATCTACAACTGCATTTATCAAACATGTAGTAAATATAATTTATGCTAGGTTTTATCTTAAGTTTTAAATTAAACATTTTTTTCACTTTGAGACAATTATAGATTCACATTCAGATGTAGGAAATGATTCAGAGAAACATACCAAATATTCCACATTGCTAACATCTTTCAAAATTATAGTAAAAAGTTACATCAGGATATTTATATCGATAATCAAAATGCAGAATATATAGATCATCAAAGATCAATCCCTTTTTTGCTGTCTTTTTATGTCTACACTTACTACCTTACCACTTGAAATCTGTCTTTAAATTCTGGTGCCACTAATTTATTCTCTGTTAATATAATTTTGCCATTTCAAGACATTATGCAAATGAAATAATACAGTATGTAACCTTTTAGGACTAGTATTTTCATTAAGCATAATTCTCAAGAGATTCATTAATGCTACTGTATGTATCAGTAGTGTCTTGCTTAAAATTTCTGACTAATATTTCTTAGTAAGGAGTCCTGGTGTGGTGCTGCGGGTTAATGCGCTGGACTGCAATGTCAGCTTGAACCACAAGGTTGATGGTTTACTAGTTGCTCCTCAGAAACCCTACATAGGGTCGTATGAATTGGAATAGACTTATCTGAACAACAACAAACATTTATTAGTATATATGTTTTATAGTACTAGAGGCAGTTATCTGAACAGAACAAGGGGATGCTGCATGGTTTAAAATCAGAAAAATTGTGTGTCAGGGTTGTGTCCTTTCACCCTACTTATTTAGTCTGTATGCTAAGCAAATAATGCAAATGCTGGATAATATGAAGAA
>NW_006408584.1:6875960-6880463 GCF_000296735.1 Chrysochloris asiatica
TTTTTTTTTTTTTTTTTTAAATCATGTCTTTTATTTTGTTCCATCTGCTCAGCTCCACACTGATACACTGATGCACAGCAAAGAGACTTGCATAAGACCACACCTCAAAGGAAGATACTACATCAGGAACACAAGGGGTTAGGATATGCAAAACAATTGGCACTGTTCTGAGCTGCTCTGGGTGAAGAATTTGCACTGGGTACAAATGGAGACAGAAGAAACTGATCCAGGAGTCTCTTCCAAAGCAGATATGGCCAGCCCTGGGCTGGTTTTGACTCTGAGAGACAGATAAACAGTCTTGAGAGAAATAGGAAAGCCTGGGTCAGGTTACATTGGCACAATGGGAACATTGTGAAATTTCTCAGTCAGCTTTGAAGGCAAAACTCCACTAGGTGGTGCTAAAGAATTATTCATATTTCCCACAATTTTCCTTTTTCTCTTCATTTCTGTCAGGGTGACCCATCTTTAAATATATTTTTTCCTGTGTTATTATCATATGTGCCTTTGGTGTTTAGTTTTGAATTTCAGACTAGCTTATGTTTTGTGGGAAGATTTCTATTTGTGTTTCACCTGACAAGAAACAGCAACTGCAGCCATACAGCCAAGCTACCATTGCATCCTGTAAAACTGAACCAATAAGACAATAGCCAATATCAGCTGCTATACACCAGAGCAGCATCTACAACCAATGCCTGCTAAGAACACCCTAAAAAGGACTGTAAGATTAATTAACAGAGATGCCCATCTCCTGATCTAATTAATACAAATACAACACCACCACAATGCATAATGTCTAAAAAGCAGCAGAAAATTTCTGCTAACATGCTGAAACAAGACAAAGTAGCTCAAACAAATGACCAAGAAAAAGACCTAGAAGTGACATTGGAGAGTGAAGAGGCTTTGGAATTGTCTGAAAGGGAATTTAGGACAATGATATAGAGATGCATCTAAATGTTCCACAGAAAATAAGGAAGAAGTTAGAAAAGTGCTACAGGAATTAACAAGCAAAATAGATACAGCATTGGTGTCAGTACAAACTCTGCAAAAAGAGGTCCAGATAATTAATGCTACAATATCAGAATGGACAGCACAGTGAAAGGGCAAAGGAGTATATTGAAGGGATAGAAGCCAGAAACAACAAGCTTGACAATAAATCTATCAATACTGCTAATATTAAAGAACAAGCAGAAAAAAGAATGGAAAAAATCTGAAGAAAGCCTAAGATTCATAGAGTACAATATGAAGAGGATTGACCTGAAGCTGATTGGAATTCCAGAGCATGAAGTTATAGAAAACAAATCACAAAAGATACAGTTGAAGAGCTAACATCTTCAAGGCCAAGAAGATAAGCATTCAAAAAGCTAAAGAAACCCCAGTCAGGATAGATCCCAAAAGAAAACTACCAAAACATATCATAATCAAACTCTCCAAAATCATAGACAAGAAGAGAATATGGAAAGCATCTAGGGAAAACAGAAGTGTTACCTACAAAGGGAAGCCACTAAGATTAAGTTCTGCTTTCTTAGCAGAAACCATGAAGGCAAGAAGACAATGGGGAGACATAAAAAAACTGGGAAAGAAAAAGTTGCCAAACAAGAATCATATACATAGTGAAGCTGTTCATGAAATATGAAAGCGAAATCAGAACATATCAGGATAAACAGGAATTAAGGGATTTTGTAAAGGCCAAACCAATATTACAAAAACATACTACAGGGAGTTCTTTGGAGTGAGATCCAACTAGAGCAGACAAAAATCAGGGACTGAAATACATTGCAACACTGGAATTCAGATGGAGAGTCCAGAGCAGAACAAAACTACAAAAATGAAACTAGGGGAGCTGGGAACTCATCCAATGATCAGGACAACTGCACAGTGAAAGAATGGAAAAGTATAGTAAATGAGATCCAGGTGGTAAGGAGGTAAGGTAGATCTCAGTATGAAACAGACTGTCATAAAAACAGAGGATGGTGGTGGTAGTGTTCCATGGAGTCAGTTCCAACTCATAGTAATCCTGTATAAGGTTTTTGAGGATGCAAATCTTTATGCGAGAAGAAAGCCTCATCTTTCTCCTTCAAAACTTCTGGTAGTTTTGAACTGCTGACCTTGAGGTTAGCAGCCCAACTTATAATCATTACAGTACCAGAGTGCCTTACAAAAGAGGAATAATTTAATAAAATGAAAGCATTCCCTTTGTGAACAGAAACTAGGCAATGATGTCCTTTATCATCACTCCTATTCAATATTTTTCTGGAAGTCTTAGCAAGAGCTATAAGGCAAGAAAGAGAAATTAAAGACATCCAAATTGGCAAAGAAGTAAATCTCTATTTGTAGATTACATGAGCCTGTACATAGGAAATCTCGAAGATTCAGCAAAAAACAAAACAAAAAACAAAAACACTGGAACTCATTAGAATATTCAGCAAAATGGCAGGGTACAAGATCAACAAACAAAAATCATCTGGCTTCAGTGGCTCTTGTGGGGTTTGGTAGCATGGTGGTGAAGTAAAATGAAGCTCGCTGGCAGGCTGGGAAAAATCAAAGTGATTCCAAGAATCTGGCTCCTCCTCCCAAGGAGGTAGAAGAAGACAGTGAGGATGAGGAAATGCCAGAAAATAAAGAAAAAGAAAGCAGCTGAGAATAGGTTGTCATTCCTCAGGGAAAAAAAAAGAAATGAAGAATACCAAACTGCCATCAAAGAAGGTGGTGGATTCCCTCAACAAAAAGGTAGTTGCCACACCAGCCAAGAAAGCAGCTGTCACTCCTAGAAAGAAGGCAGCCATCATACCAGTTAAGAAGACATTTACAGCAGTCAAAGCAGCAGCACCTGACAAGAAAGGAACCACCTTGGGCAAAGCAGTGGTGGTTACCTCCAGTAAGAAAGAAACTACTCCTCCAGCCAAGAAGGCAAAGAAAGACAAGAATGTTAAGAAGGAAGAGAGTGACAAGGAATATGATGAAGACAGTGAGGAAGATGATGAGGATAAGGATGAATTTGAGCTCATTATGGTGAAAGAATAGCTGCCCCTCATTTCAATGATGAGGATGATAATGATGACGAAGATGATGAGGATAACCAGAGAATGATGAGTACAATGAGGATAAGGCAACTGCTGTCAAAGTGCCTCAGAACCAGAATGGCAAATCTAGAGGGTATGCATTTATAGAATTTACTTCATGTGAAGTTACTAAGGAATTTTTAAATTCTTGTAATAAAAGAAAAATTGAAGGTAGAACCATCAGGCTGGAATTACAAGGATCCAGGGGATCCACTAATTCAAGAAGCCAGCTATCTAAAACACTGTTTGTCTAGGGTCTGTCTGGGAACTCGACTGAGGAAAGATTGAAGAAGTCATTTGATGGTTCTGCTTGTGCCAGGAGTCATGGACTGCTAAACAGTCTCCTCCAAAGGGTTTGGGATTAAAGATTTTAACAGTGAGGAAGATGCTAAATATACCATGGAAGGCATAGAGGATGGGGAAATTGATGGAAACAAAATTTTGTTAGACTGAGCCATGCCTAAGTGCAAAGGTTGCTTTAGGGAATGAAATAGAGGTCAAGGAGGATTTGGAGGCTTAGGTGGCAATGGCACAGGAGGCCAGGGTGGATTTAGTGGCAGAAGCTGAGAAAATTTAGAGTGCAAGGAGGCTTCCAGAGAGGTAGAGGAGATTACAAGCCACAAAGAAAGAAGATGAAGTTTGAGTAGATCTTCCACCCCTGCCTTTTCCCTCTTCCATTTAAAAGCAAGGACTCTGGGATTTTTACTGTGTTACTGGATCATGACAGAGTTTCTGAGGACATTCTGAAACAGTAGCCCTGTGGTCTACTTAGAAATCCTATGGAAAACATTTCAAATGGAGCTTCCCTGTGATTTTGACTGGATTTGAATTTATATTAAATTTATCCCACGTACAAAACCATTTTTTTTCTGGAAAAACAAAACAAAAACAAAAAAACATCAATTGGATTCCTTTATACTAAAAAGACATCTCTGAAGAAGAAATTAGAAAACAATATCATTTACAATAGCCAAACAAAGTATGAAATCTTTAGGGATAAATCTAAAAGAGAAACAAAGGATCTATACAAAGAAAACTACAAAACACCACTACAAGAAACCAAAAGAGATTCACAAAATTGAAGGAAATATAATGCTCAAGAAAAGGAAGAAAAATTGTGAAAATGCCAATACTACCCAAAGTGACCAATACTACCCAAAATGACATCCACTCATCTGTCAGTTTGTCTTACTGTGGTGGCTTGTGAGTTGCTGTGATACTGAAAGCTATGCCACCAGTATTTTAAATACCATCAGGGACAGGTTTCAGAGGAGCTTCCAGACAAAGACAGACTAGGAAGAAAGTGTGACGAATGACTTCCAAATATTTAATCACTGAAAACCTTATGAATAGCAAAGAAATACTGTCAGATACAGTGCAGGAAAATGAGCCCCTCAGATTGGAAGGCACTCAAAATGCTACTGGGGAAGAGCTGCCTCCTCAA
>NW_006408584.1:6880563-6882035 GCF_000296735.1 Chrysochloris asiatica
GTTTGAACTACTGACCTTGTGGTTTGCATTCCAGTACTGATCCTACAGTGCCACACCAACAGTCTGAATCCTAAAATGGCAACCTTCAAATGATGTATTAAATAAATGAGGTACTATAGAATTATACCTTTTGACATTATAGATTTTACTGGAAAAAACAAAACAAAACAAAACAAAAACATCTATGACATGACATTTAAGCAAATGAAGACATGACTAGAGATTCTTGGATATTTGTTGTGATAATTGTTATGATAACCATTCACTCTTGAAGGTTTGTAAGTATAATTCTGATACTATTGTTTTATTCTTATGTACAACTCTAGAAGATAAAAATCTCAAAAATTTGATGAAAAGTTGCATAAATATCCTCTCTATTAGACTCTCTAGACTATTACATAGCTATATTCACATAAGTTTCATTGCATTATTACTACAGCTGTACCTGGAACTAATGTTGTTTCAGAAGGTCATGGATATCTGACAGAATTTAAAGGTACAATAAAGGTGTAATTCTTTGTTCAGTTCACTTGTGATATTCTTTAGGGAATAAATGTTTCTCAAAAAATGTTTTTTTCTTTTAAGCAAAAACTGTCATAATGAAAACCATGATTTAAATATCTCTAGACACATTAAATTATTTAATTCCTTAATCACAATATTTTATTTTGAGTGAGTTATGGGGCTTAAGAAAAATATGTAACTAAAATCATGTCAGTAACAGGCATTGTTAACTAAAATATATTATTACTATAATTACCTTACTTCTTATGACAGCTGTTGTTGTTAATTGCCTTTGAGTGGGATCTGACTCAGAGCAACCCTGTATAGACTTTCTGAGGAGCTGCTGGTGAATTTTAAGCATCGACCTTATGGTTCAAACCAACCTTGTTGTCCACTGCATTATCCCACAGTGCCACACCAGGTAGTTTTAGTTAAGTATTATTATTTTAATTTTCTTGATCAGGAAGTTAATTATCAATTATCCTATGTAACCTGCCTTTTCAAGATCACAATGAATTTATTTTAGGAATTTGAATCCACTTTTGCGTTTCTCTAACACATACACTCTTTGCCACTTAATCCATATTGCTCTTTTACATTAAAGGATCTACTGCTTAATTCTCAAAAAACCTACAATCATTATTTCTCATAAATGTATCTTTTTTTAAATAAGTTTTTATTGTGAATTGAGTGATAGTTTACATGGGATAACATCAGCTTTTCATTCATCCTATCATATTTTGTTTCATTGCAATGATTTCAATCCCCTTCAACACCATTTACTTCTAATCCCTCTTATGTGTGTGTGTGTGTGTGTACACTGAATTGCTAAGGAATATACAATCATTCAAATAAACTAGGGGTATATCCTGCATGCCAGCTTCCCGGCTGCCAGCACACAGCCCCAATCCCTGTTTGAGTCTAGAGTACTCAGCCTCTCTGTCTCTCCACATCATCATCTCTGCCCC
>NW_006408584.1:6882135-6883730 GCF_000296735.1 Chrysochloris asiatica
CAGGTCCAAAGGACACACTTTACTGTTTTGGTGGAAGTAGGTCCCTCTTTCTATGCTCAACTCTATCTCCTTTTTCTCTTGTGAGATAAAAGGTTTTGCTTGTCACACCCATGGCAATCCCTTTAAATTGGATTGGGGTGTTGGTGAGATTAAGAGTGGTGTTGTTAGGTGCCATTGAATTATTTCTCACTCATATCCACCCTAAGCAAAATAGAATGAAACACTGTGCCATCCTCACAACTGTTGCTTTGCCTTAGCCCATTAATGTTGTCAAAATATTAACTCATGTCTTTTGGCTATTTATCTTTTCACTGATCCTCCACCTTACCAAGAATGATGTCTTTCTCCAGGGACTGATCCCTTCATGTGCAAAGTAGGAAAGATGAAGTCTCACCATTCTTGCTTCTATGGAACATTCTGACAATACTTCTTCCAACAGAGATTTGATTGTTCTTATAGCAGTCCATGGTACTTTCAATATTTTTCCCACCTGCCACAATTCAAATGCATCAGTTCTTCTAAGTCTTCCTTATTCATTGCCTAGCTTTCACCTGCATATGAAGCTATTGAAAATACCATGGCTTGAGTCAGGTGCACTTTAGTGCACAAACTGATCTTTTTAAACTTGAACATTTTATATAGGTATTGTGTAGCAGTTTGACCTAATTCATTACGTTGTTTGATATCTCGACTGCTGTTTACATGACTGTTGACTGTGGATCCAAGCAAAATGAAGGCTTTCACAGCTTCAATATTTTCTGTTTATCATGATATTATTACTTCAGATATGAGGAATTTTGCTTTCTTTACATTGACGTGCAACCCATACTGAAGTCTGTAGTCTTTGATCTTCATCAGTATGTGTTTTAAGTCCTCTTTGATGCCAGCCAATAAGGTTGAATCAGCTGTATTTCACAGGTTTTAATGAATCTTTCTCCAATGATAATACCATGTTTTTCTTCATATAATCTAGCTTCTCAGATGATTTGTTCAACATACAGATTGAAGAAATAGGGTGAACAACAGTGTACCCTGGTGTACACCTTTCCTGCTCTAAACCATTCAGTGTATCACTGTTCTGTTCTTGGTTTATGTATGAGTACCTCATGAACATAATTAAGTGTCCTGGAATACCTACTCTTTACAGTGTTATCCATAACATGTCATGATCCATACAATTAAAAGTTTTTGCATAGTCAATAAAGTGTAAGTAAACATCTTTTGATATTCTGTGCTGCCAGCCAAGAGCCAAGATCCATCTGATGTTAGCAATTGTATACCTAGTTCACATCTTCTGAATCTGACTTGAATTTCTGTCAGCTCCCTGTTCATTTGCCGTTTTTTATTTGTCTTCAACAAAATTTTACCTGCATGTGATATGATTTCTGGATTCCATTGAATCACCTCTCTTTGGAATGGTCATAAATATGGACCTATTCTAATCCATTGACTAGGTAGCTGTTTTCCAAATTTTTTGGCATAGATGAGTGAGCGCCTCCAATGTTGCACCAATTTGTTAAAATATTTCAATCTGTATTTGATCAGTTACTGGAGTCTTACTTTATTGCAATGGCTTTAGTTCATCTTGAACTTTT
>NW_006408584.1:6883830-6885375 GCF_000296735.1 Chrysochloris asiatica
GGATGAAATAGAAGAATTCTACCAACTTCTTCAATCTGAAATTGATCAAACATGCAATCAAAATGCATTATCATTACTGGTGATTGGAATGCAAAGGTTGGGAGCAAACAGGACGGATCGGTAGTTGGAAAATATGGCCTTGATGATAGAAATGATGCTGGAGAATGCATGAAAGAATTCTGAAAAATAAATGATTTCTTCATTTCCAATACCTTCTTTAGACAGCATAAGAGACGGCTATACACATAGACCTCACAAGATGGAATACAAAGAAATCAAATTGACTACATCTGTGGAAAGAAATGATTGAAAACCACCATATCATCAGTGAAAACAAGGCCGAGGAAGTCTGTGGAACAGACCATCAATTACTCATATGCAAATTCAAATTGAAGCTGAAGAAAATGAAAATAAGTTCAAGAGAGCCAAAATATGACCTTGAATATATCCCACCTGAATTTAGAGATCATCCAAAGAATAGATGTCATACATTAAACACTAAAGACCGAAGACCAGAAGAGTTGTGGGATGACATCAAGAACATCATACATGAAGAAAGCAAAAAGTCATCGAAAAGACAAGAAAGAAGGAAAAAGTCCAAATGGATGTCAAAAGAAACACTGAAACTTGCTCTCCAGTGTAGAGATGCAAAAGCAAATGGAAGAAATGAAGAGGTACAAGAGCTAAACTGAAAATTTCACATATGAGCTCGAGAAGATAAAGGCAAATATTAAAACAAAATGTGCAAAGATTTGTAATCAGAACACCAGAAAGGAAGAACACGCTAAGCATGTCCCAAGCTGGAGGAACTGAAAAAAAAAATTCAAACCTCGACTTTTGTTATTGGGCAAATTACTGAATGATGCAGAAAGCATCAAGAGAATATGAAAGGAATACACAGAGTCACTGTACAAAAAGGAAATGGTTAATGTTCAACTGTTTCAAGAGGTATTATATGATAAAGAGCCAATGATACTGAAGGAGGAAGTCCAAGGCGTATTGAAGGAATTGGCAAAGAACAAGGCACCAGGAATTGATGGAATAAACATTGAAATCTTTCAAGAACGTGAGGCAGCACAGAAGCCACCACTCATCTCTGCCAAGAAATTTGGAAGACAACTATCTGGGCAAATGATTGGAAGAGATCCATATTTGTGCCCATTCCAAAGAGAGGTGACCCAACAGAATGCGGAAATCATCGGATAATCTCTTTGATATACCATGAGAGTAAAGTTTTGCTAAAGGTAATACAGAAATGGGTACAATCAAACATTGACCTAGAACTTCCAGAGGTTCAAGCCGGATTCAGATGAGGCTGTGGACCAAGGAATATCATTGTTGATGTCTGATGGGTCTTGGCTGAAAATAGAGAATATCAGTAAGATGTTTACCTGTGCTTTATTGACTATGCAAAGGCTTTCGATTGTGTGGATCAAGACAAGCTATGGACAACATTGCGAACTATGAGTATTCTGGAACACTTAATTGTGCTCATGAGGAATCTGTACCTGGACCAAGAGGCAGTTGTTTGAACAGAACATGGGA
>NW_006408584.1:6885475-6887164 GCF_000296735.1 Chrysochloris asiatica
CTCAGAAACCCTGTGAAGGGTAATTATGAATTGGAACCGACTCTACAGTACTTAACAACAACAATGTCTAAGTTGCCCATCCCTGATAACACTGTGTACAGCAGGGGTGGGAATGATCCTTGCTGTAAAGATTAGTTCCCGCCTTTAAGCTACTACATCCATAAGTATAGATAAAGTTCATCAAATTATACTGGATCATACTCTTTTTACTCTTTCTTCCTCTAGTAGAGTTTGGATCATCCAGCCATTGAAGCTAAGTCAAATGGGTACTATCTGCAACTACGGGTGCTCTTGTGAATCTCCCCTCTCTTCACATCAGCTGGATGCTTCACTCTATACTCTAGTTCTTTGTGACTATTTCCCTGTCCATGGCCTCAGGGTCCCCAGGTCTTTCTATACTGCTGTTCACAAAGGTTACGATCCAGATTGACAGGAGCCTTTTGGTGTGGTCGGATTTAGCTCACAGCTTCATTGCTCTTTCCCACCACCCCCCGCCCCCACTTCCCCCTATTGGTAGACCAACATGGTCACCAGCAACATTGGATGTCTGTTTGTATATTCCCTTTGAGTTTCAGTCTTGGAAGGGGGTTGCCATGGGGGGCTTGATTGTTGCATTGATGGCTCCCTGGTGAACAACTTGCTTGTTCTTGTAATAGTCAATCAGATTGCTGTTACTATTTTTGTTTATTCCTGTTGGTCTTTCTTTCAAGAAGTATCTTCTGTTCCTCTAGCTCCTCAAGGCTAATCTGCTTGTCTTTTCGAGTGGAAATTTCTCACCGCAGAAGATTCTGGATGTGGATTAAGTGTCCACCATTGGTCTTATGCAATGCAAACACTCTGTAGGAAGCCTCATTCACTGGGCAAGTCTAGCCCGATTTTAGGTATTCTAGTGGTTATGAATTGGGCTGTGAACTGCAAGGTCAGCAGTTAGAAACTACCAGCTGTTCTATGGATAAAAGATGAGGCTTTCTGTTCCCCTAAAGATTTACAGCCTTGGAAACACTGTACAGGGCCGCTATGAGTTGGAACTGACTCCATGGCACACAACAACAACAATCAGTTGTAGGCTGAAGATGAGCTTACAAGCTTTCTATAGTGGTGTTTCTGGCTATTCCTTTCTCTCCCCCTCAAGTGTCTATTTTACAATGGGAGACAAGGAAAACCAAGATTCAAAAGACAGCCAAGTATCTTAACATTATTTCCCCTCTTTTACCTATTCAAACCATGCCTCAATCCCTGTATCACATAGCCCTGCTGTTCCAAGGTTGAGCATACATCACTATTTACCTGTGTCCCACTTAGCCCATGCAAACTGGCCTAAATGTTCTCCCTTCCACCTTATTCTTCCATTCCCCTCCCCCTGCTTGTATATTGCTTCCCCAACACCCAAACTATTGTGCGTCTATTCCCAACCTGTGTTCCACATTTCCCTCCCTCCCCTCACCCTACCCCCTTACACCTCATTAAGCAACAAGGATTTTTTTCTTTTTTTTTTCCCATTTAGTGTGGGTATTTTTCCTTAAGCTTTTGCAATAATTGTTGTTAAGTATAATAATGGCCTTATGCAATATTTGTCCCTTTGTGACTGACAAATTTCACTAAATATAATGTCTTCAAAGTTCATCCATGCTATGTGGTAGCTTGCAGCTTCCTTGTTATTCTTCAGAGTAACATAATATTCCATTGTGT
>NW_006408584.1:6887264-6889355 GCF_000296735.1 Chrysochloris asiatica
TTACCCTTCAGTATCTTCAATATTGCAAATGAGGCTTACATTTTTCTTCAGTTCATTCAGCTTGAGTAATACTGAGCAAGTTCTTCCCTTCTGATTTTCTAGCTCCATGTCTTTGAACATTTCATTATAATACGTGACTTTGTCTTCTCTACTAATCCTTTTAAATTTTCTCTTCAGCTCTTTTACCTCCTCATTTCTTCCATTTGCTTTAGCGTCTCTATGCTGGATAGCAAGTTTCAGAATTTCTTTTGGCATCCAGTTTGGTCTTTTCTTTCTTTCCTGTCTATTAAATGAACTTTTGCTTTCTTACTCTATGTTGCTCTTGAAGTCAACCTACAGCTCTTCTGGTCTTTGGTCATTAGCGTCCAATGCATCAAATCTGTTCCTGAGATAGTCTCTAAATTGAGGTGGGATGTATCTGCAGGGCACATAATTATTTATGGCCCTTCTAGCCACATGTCTCCATTTTGTGATATATTGTATATCCGAGCTTCTATACCTGTGATTGGAGTCCTGGTGTGGCACCATAACATAAGCACTGACCCTTAAGTTCAGGTTCAACTACAAGGTCAGCAGTTGAAGTTCACTATCTGCTTCTCAGAAACCCTATATGGGGTCACGATGAGTTGGAACCAACTCAACTGCATTTACCAATGCCTGTGATTATGCACCTATTTTGAAATGAGTGGTTAGGAAACAAAGATTAAAATGAGGCTAAGAAATAAAGATTATAGTAGATCTAAGTATTAGAGGCAGTCTTTTTGTGGCTCTGTAGGATAAGCGTGGAGGGCAAGGTCAGAGTTGCAGACTCCTCAGTTGCTGCTAAGAAACACTATACAGGGTCCCTATGAGTCAGAACCTACTCACTGACACCACCGAACAACAACAGTAGCAACAAGCATTAAGAATGTCCCCACCTTACTAGAGTGTGTGATTTAAGTCATCGCCCTTAGCTTCCCTGGAGGGCATGGTCTGACTCCAATTTATAATACTGCTTTAGAAAACATTATTCTCTTGCCCTGGATCTTGCATCTGGTTCATTATGCCTGACTTCCATTAAGTGGAATTTTTAGCCTATCATCTGACCTTATTCACCAGCTCCCACAGCCTTGTGTTTCAACAGCCTGTTGTCTGACCTGGCAATTTGAGTTTCTCAACTTCTGGGACTACATAGATGAGGATATTTCTCTAGACTGGTCACTGAACTACAGATTTTGGGACTTGACATCTTCCACAATTTTGTAAGCCATTTATTTTGACAATTGTGAGTTTTGTGAGACATTGTAGTTTGTTGCAGAACCCTGGGACTTGAGGGAAGGGAAGAGTAATGATTGATATCAAGGACTAAGGAGGGACATAACATGTTGGAAAAGTTTAACAGTTGGGATATCTTTAAACTCCCATGCACAGGGACCAAACTTATGTTAATATTTTATACAATAAATTCTTCATGCAATACTTAAGGTCATATTTTAGCTCTCATGGATTTGTTTTAATTTTCTTCAACATCAGCCTGAACTCATTGGAAGTGTTGTTGTTGTGGTTGTTGTTGTTGTTAAGTGTTGTCCAATCAGTTCTGACCCATAGTGACACTGTTTCCAGGGAGCAGCCAGTGAGCTTGAACTGCCAACCTTGTGGTTCAAACTAACTTTTCAGTTAAGCACATTAGCCTACAATGCCACAAGCTGGAGGTGTATTTCACCCTTAATCCTCTTATTATTATTACTTTTTTTACATCAAATCACATCATTGAGGATAGCTACATTTCAATGTTCCAATCACATAGACTCATGGTCCAGCCAATTGTCAGAAAACCTTAACTATAACAATAAGGATTTCATTTTACTTGGATCCACAATAAATGCTCATGGTGGTAGCAGTTAAGAAGTTAAAAGATTTACACATATTAAATTGTGTAAATCTGCTGCAGAAGACCTCTTTATTGTGTTAAAGAACAAAATTGTCACTTTCAGTACTAAGGCATGCCTCACCCAAGCTATGGTATTTTCAATTGCCTCATTCATATACATGTGAAATCTGAGAAGAACTGATACATTTGAATGATGGTGTTAGTGAAACGTATGGAAAACA
>NW_006408584.1:6889836-6890348 GCF_000296735.1 Chrysochloris asiatica
AGAGCTTCAATAATAAAGAGGAAGACTCCCCAATGAAATGGACTTACACCACGGCTGTAACACTGGGCTCAAGCATAACAATTTTGAGGACTAAGTAGGACAGGGCAGTGCTTTGTTCTATTGTTCATAGGTTTACTATGAGCCAGGGCCAATTGATGACACCTAACAGCAAAAGCAGCATGTATAACAGTTTAACTAGTCCCTTATTGAAGGACATCTAGATTGTTTCCAGTTTGGGCTATTATGAATAAATCTATTAACATCTGTGTTCTGTGTGAGAATCAGTCTTCATTTCTTTGGGATAAATACTAACAGTACAATTCCCAACTCATAAGGTTAAGTTTTTAAGAAATTCCCACCTGTTTTACACTGTTGTGAAAGCTAATATTTCCTTCAGCAATGTGTTAGGTTTTTCTAGTACTGTCAACATTTTTAATCACTTTTTAAAAATTTTTATTTTAACCATTCTGATACGTGTGTAGTAATTTCTCATTGTGGTTTTAATTTTCCTC
>NW_006408584.1:6890822-6891855 GCF_000296735.1 Chrysochloris asiatica
TTTTAAACTTTTGTCTCCTGATGTAATTGTTCTTGCTTTGATAATTGCTACTGAGTCCGTTCTAATTGATAGTGACCCAATACAGGGTTTCTGAGGATTGTCTGGTGGATTTGAACTTTGGACCTTGAGTACCTATCATACAGTGCCACACCAGAACTCTTGATGTGATAGTTCTTTATGTATTTGAGATAGTTATTTTTCATAGAGTAGTAGTTATGAATCGGGTTGTAAACCTTAAGGTCAGCAGTTCAAAACTGTGTATAGGATCATATTGTCTTCAAATAGAGTTTTACTTCCTTTTTTTCCAATTTAGATGCCTTTAATTTCTCAGTCTTGCCATATAGCTCTTGCTAAGACTTCCAGCACAATATTGAATAAGGGTGGTGACAAAGGGCATTCTTGTCCGGCGCTTGTTTGCAGAGTGAAGTCTTTCAGTTTCTATTCATTGACAGTAATGTAGGCTATTGGTTTTGTATGGTGGTGGTGGTATGTGCCGTGGAGTCTGTTCTGAGTCATAGTGACTCTGTACAGGGTTTCCGAGGCTGTAAATCTTTATGGGTTGAATGCTCTGTATATATCTATCAGGTCCAGTTGGTTGATTGTGTTGTTTAGTTCTTCTGTGTCTTTGTCAAATTTCTTTCTGGATGTTGTATCATTTTTGAAAGTGGTGTATTAATATCATCCATGATTATGGTAGATTTGTATATTTCTTTCTCAAATCTACTAGAGTTTGCTTTATATATGTTAGAGCTATTTTTTTAGGGATCATAGATATTTATTATGGTTATGTCATCTTGTTGAATTGTCCCTTTAATCCTAAGATAATGTCATTTTTTTTATATATTATGCTGTTTTTTGTATTGAAGTTTATGTTATCAGAGATTAGTACTGCCACTCCTGTTCATTTATGGTTGCAGTTGTTGTTGTTAGGTGCCATCGAGTTGGTACTGACTCATAGTGACCCTATGCACAGCAGAACGGAACACTGCCTGATCCTGGGCCAACCTCACTACTCTTGATATGCTTGAGTCCA
>NW_006408584.1:6891955-6893146 GCF_000296735.1 Chrysochloris asiatica
GGAAGAATTGGTGACAGCTCTTCCCTGAATGTTTGGTAAAATTCACCAGTGAAGCCATCTGGACCTGGACTTCTTTTGGTTGGAAGTTAAATGATGGCCTGATCAATTTCTTCTTTTGTTATGGGTCTGTTGAAGTTTTCTACTTCACTCTGTGTAAGTTTATGTTGTTCATGCTTTTCTAAAAATGTATCTATCTCCTCTAGATTTTCAAATTTTTTGGAGTACAACTTTTCTTAATATTCTGCCATTATCCTTTTTATTTCTTTTGGTTCTGGTGTGACATCACCCATGTGGTTTCTAATGTGTGTTATTTGTGTCTTCTCCCTCTTTCCTTTTGTTAGGTTTGCCAATGGTTTGTAAATTTTATAATTTTATTAATCCTTTCAAGGAACCAGCTTCTTGTCCTATTGATTCTTTCTATAGCTTTTCTATTTTCTATCTCATTTACTTCTGCTCTTATCTATCTATCTATCTATCTGTCTATCTATCTATCTATCTATCTATCTATCTATCTATCTATCTATCTATCTATCATCTATCTGTATCTATCTATCTATCTATCTATCTATCTATCTATCTATCTATCTATATATTGTGACTATAGGATCCCTTTTTTGGTCTATTTTTAATTGTTAGAGATACTGTGTTAATGTGTTAATTTTGGTTCTTTCTTCTTTTGGGATGTGTGTACTCATTGCAATAAATTGTCCTATCAGCTTTGCTTTTATGATGTCCCAAAGATTTTGGTATGTTGTGTTTTCATTCTCATTTGTTTATAGGAATTTTGTGAGTTCAAATTTTATTTCTTCTACTACCCAGTAGCTTTTCATTAGGGTGTTATTCAGTTTCCAGGTATTTGACTTGATTTCCTTGGTTTTCCTATTGTTGATTTCTCTTTTATAGCATTGTTGTCTAAAATGATGCTCTGTTGTAGTCTGATGTTTGTAAATTTATGGAGTCTTGTTTTGTGGAGTAACACATAGTCAATTCTGGAGAATGTTCCATGTGCCCTGGAAACAAATGTATATTGTGCTGTTGTTGGGTTGAATGCTCTTTATACATCAATGAGTTCAAGTTGGCTGATTGTGTTGTTTAATTCCTTTGTATCTTTGTCATGTTTCTTTCTGATTGTTCTATCTCTTTTAGAAAGTGTCATATTAAAATACCCCACTATAATTGTGGATTTGTGTG
>NW_006408584.1:6893246-6894092 GCF_000296735.1 Chrysochloris asiatica
TGCTGCCACTTGGCCAATCCATCTCATTGCGGGTCTTCCTCTTTTTCACGAACCCTCCACCTTACCAAACATGATATCCTTCTCCACCAACTGGTCCCTCCTGACAATATGTCTGCAGTATGAGAGAAGAAGTTTAGTCATCTTTGCCTTCAAGGAGCATAATGGCTGTACATCTTCCAAAACGGATCTATTGGTTCTTTTGGCAACCCATGGCACTTTCAATATTTTCTTCCAACACCATAAATCAAATACAGCAATTCTTCTACACTCTTCCTTATTCACTGTCCAGCTTTCGCATGCATATGAGGTTATTGAAAATACCATTACTTGGGTCAGGCACACCTTAGTCTTCAAGCTGACATCTTTGCTCTTCAACACTTTTAAAAAGGTCTTGTGCAGCAGATTTGCTTAATGCAATATGTCCTTTGATTTCTTGACTACTGCTTTGGTGAGTGTTGATAGTTGATCCAAGAAGAATGAAGTTTTTTACAATTTCAATCTTTTCCCTGTTGATAAGAATGCTGTTTTTGGTCCAGTGGTGAGGAATTACGTTCTCTTTATATTGAGATGTAATGCATACCGAAGGTTGTGGTCTTTAATCTTCATCAGTATTTTAAGTCCTCTTCACTTTCAGCAAGCATGGTTGTATTATCTGCATATTGTAGGTTTTTAATGAGTCTTCCCCCAATTCTGATGCCATGTTTTTCTTCATAGAACCCAGCTTCTCAGGTTATTTGCTCAGCATACAAGTTGAATAAGTATGGTGAAAGAATGCAATCTTGTCGCACACCTTTCTTAATTTTAAAACATTCAGTGTTCCCATGCTCTGTTCTAACAACTGCCTCT
>NW_006408584.1:6894192-6895145 GCF_000296735.1 Chrysochloris asiatica
GAGTTGGTACTGACTCATAGTGACCCTATGCACAGCAGAACGGAACACTGCCTGATCCTGGGCCAACCTCACTACTCTTGATATGCTTGAGTCCATCGTTGCTGCCACTTGGCCAATCCATCTCATTGCGGGTCTTCCTCTTTTTCTTGAACCCTCCACCTTACCAAACATGATATCCTTCTCCACCAACTGGTCCCTCCTGACAATATGACTGAAGTATGAGAGAAGAAGTTTAGTCATCTTTGCCTCCAAGGAGCATAATGGCTGTACATCTTCCAAAACGGAACTATTGGTTCTTTTGGCAACCCATGGCACTTTCAATATTTTCTTCCAACACCATAAATCAAATACATCAATTCTTCTACACTCTTCCTTATTCACTGTCCAGCTTTCGCATGCATATGAGGTTATTTAAAATACCATTACTTGGGTCAGGCGCACCTTAGTCTTCAAGCTGACATCTTTGCTCTTCAACACTTTTAAAAAGGTCTTGTGCAGCAGATTTGCTTCATGCAATATGTCCTTTGATTTCTTGACTACTGCTTCGGTGAGTGTTGATAGTTGATCCAAGAAGAATGAAGTTTTTTACAACTTCAATCTTTTCCCTGTTGATAAGAATGCTGTTTATTGGTCCAGTGGTGAGGAATTTCGTTCTCTTTATATTGAGATGTAATCCATACCGAAGGTTGTGGTCTTTAATCTTCATCAGTATTTTAAGTCCTCTTCACTTTCAGCAAGCATGGTTGTATTATCTGCATATTATAGGTTTTTAATGAGTCTTCCCCCAATCCTGATGCCATGTTTTTCTTCATAGAACCCAGCTTCTCAGATTATTTGCTCAGCATACAAGATGAATAAGTATGGTGAAAGAATGCAATCTTGTCGCACACCTTTCTTAATTTTAAAACATTCAGTGTTCCCATGCTCTGTTCTAACAACTGCCTCTTGGTCTA
>NW_006408584.1:6896504-6897776 GCF_000296735.1 Chrysochloris asiatica
CTCTTTTTGTAGGTTTTGAATTGTTTCCAATGCTATATCTAACTTGTTTGATTGCTCCTGTAGCACTTTCCTGACTTCTTCTTTATTTTCCTCCAACCTTCTGCAAAGTTTTTGGTTTTGTCTCCATATCATTCTTCTGAATTCCTTCTCAGGCAGACCCAAAGCCTGCTCTTCTTCTAATGGGAAGTCCATGTCTTCCTCCAGCTCATTTGACTCAGTTACTCTCTTCTGTTTCTGGGCATGTGCTGTGATCTTTTGTTGTTGTTTTTCTTGGTCATTTTCAATAGTTATATATGTTTTCAATGTTTAAATGAATGTTTGTTTCTGTATTGTTATGCTTACTGAGTGTCTTCTTGTTGATGTGATCTGGAGATAGACGTTCCCTTTCATGTCTCTTATTTCTCAGCTGAGAACTATCTTAGCAGGTGTTGACTATATGTGTACTGCTTAGCTGCTGGTATTGACTCCTGTCCAGATGGTGGGATATTATGGGGCATGCTTGTAACTTAGCTATACGGCCACGATAGCTGTCTCTTCTTGAGTAATGTAGGGAGAAAAAGCTCCCACTCCCAAAGTATTGGAGACCAAAAGGACCAAAAACAAACAATATAAAACATAGACAAAAAAATAACAAAAACTACAAAAACAAAACCTTGCAGACTGTTCAGTAGCTTTTGCTGTGCAGGTCAGTGTGTGTGCACAGTAGAAACCTCAAGAGGTGGGTAGATGTGTCCAATTCTCAGACCTCCCCCTTAGTCATCACTGTGGAGGTGCACTGATAGATACTGAGAAAAGAATGGAAGAAAGATTTTTCACCATTTTTATCGCAGACTGTCAGTTTGGTATCTGTTTATGCATAGCATAATTCTCAAAATGACTGCATCCTAGTATATAGTAGTTGGTGTTGACTCTTGCCTTCTATGTTGGGGTTTTACAAGGTGCAAATATAGTTTGGCTGTATGACCAGAACTGCTTTCTCTTGTTAGATAAGTCAGGAATAAAGGATCCCACCCAAGTAAGAGAGTCAACTTTAGGACTAAGTCACAGGTCAGATGTAATAAGAATCAGCCTAAGGATTAGCTTGTGGGGCTTCTATAGCTTTCAAGGATTTCCTCTTTGCACTGTGAGAATATTATACACTGTGGGCACAATGTTGGACCCTTTTGAGGGTGCGTTTTCACCCACCTGAAGATGCTCTGGCTGGGCAGAGAGTGTTTGATAGGGGATTGGAAGAATGAAAAGTAATAAAAGTCATTACGCCTATTTTTCCAC
>NW_006408584.1:6898014-6902420 GCF_000296735.1 Chrysochloris asiatica
TGTGTGTGTGTGTGTGTGTGTGTGCCTCTGCCAACGAGCCACTGCTGCCTGTTTCCACTTCTGACTCCAAACCAGCAATCTGCTCTCACAATGTATCTTAAATATGTAGGTTGTTCCACAAAATGAATGGCATTAAAGCTTGTGTTATACTGCTACAGTTTCTTAGAGCTCTTTCAGTTTAGAAATTGAGAAAAATAGACCTCAACTATGAAATTCCCTATCACCACAGCAAGTTTTTTTCTTTTCACTCAGAACAAGGATGCAACATGTTTCTGAAAGAATAAATGAGTAAAAGACTTAGTGACAAGTATCTAGGGAGGTATTTACTGTGGTCAGAATAGTTTTTGGAATAAAATAATACATAATTCTAACTCTACAGATTGTTCAAAAGAAAATAGAGCTGATCATCAAAGTTGATTGGTCCATGGATATCACTTCTTTTGATCAGAATCTGAACAAATGCTACTGGAATCCTGTCATGTGAACTGTAACTTTTACTATTTATAATAAGTAGACACCACAGGAGAACAAATTTGAGCATTTATTTTTCAGTATTCTCCCAAGTCTAAAAGGTTGTCTGGAGGGAGATGGTAACTATTCACTTTGTGTCATGAGTGAGGGACTTTAGTAGAGAGGTCTATTTTTAATTCTGCTGCTGTTTCTCTTGGTATTCCGTGTTATCCTCTTATTATCATAGCACTGAATCTTCTCCATGAAGGGACTGGAGGTCCAAAGTACATACTACATTCCAGTTGCTTGTTGATCAGGATATCCTTGGAATAGCTCTGTGGGATTGGCTGCTCATATAGGTAATATCCTTGTCACTTTCAATACATGGCTTTCCTAGCAGGATAATAAAACCATCTAATCTCTTAGGTGGATTGTAAACACCCCAATCCTTCTGAGTGGACTCCAAATCTGTTATGTGGATAGCAAACCATCTCATCACTGTTAGTGACTAAGGTGCATAGCAAACAGATCAATCAAGGAGACTTTCTTAGGTGGATAGCAAACAGGCCAGTATTTTGGTAGATTGTAGCATGATCAATCATTTTAGGAGAATTGCTAATCTAGTGCAATGAAACCCCATTGTACTGCATTTGTATACTTTCAAGGAGTTTCTCTTTCTCTGATTCTCATGGAAAATACCTTTATTCACTGGTGTGATGAATTTCTTCTCTTTGACTACTTGAAAGAAAAGAGAGATAAAAGTAAAACAGAACTTGAATGTCAGATTTATATAATGAAAATTATCATAATGTATTCTTTTCATCATTCATTTTATTAAATTCCATTTTTCTGATGCATTCCACTCTTTTTCCACTCTTTCAAATTATTGAAATCCCCTTTCCTCTTTATTTTTAACTCTTACTATGAAAAGGAATTTGAGGGCAGAAAAAAGTCTCTATAACACCACTTAAAATCACACACTGTAAGCATTTTGTAATTTTATATAGTGTGCCCGACCTAAGGAGTCCTGTTGTGATGCTACAGAGTAAGCTCTGGACTGCTCAACCACGACAAGATGGATGGTTCAATACCACCAGACACTTCTTAAAAATCCTATGCAAAGTATCTATGAACCCGAATCAACTCAAGGGCACTAACTAAGCAACAGCCACCTCATACCTAAGGTGATATATTCTTATAATAGAATAATTCTTTAAAAATATTAAGAAAATACCAGTGGAATATAGAAAACATCTCAAAACTTTTATCACTAACACAGAATTTAAATCTGAAAATATATTACATACATAAGAAATGTTGCTGTTGTTAAGTGCCATCAAGTCGGTTCCGAAGCATAACAACATGTATTGGGTTTCCAAGGAGCAGCTGGTGAGCTTGAATTGCTGATCTTGCTGTTCAAATAGACTTTGAAATTCAGCTCATTAACCTGCAGCACCACACCAGGACTCTACATGTAAAGAGTCCTGATATCACAGTGGTTGTGAGTCAGTCTGCTAACCTTAAGTTGGCAGTTCCAAACTTCCAGTCATTTTTCAGGAGAAAGATAAGGATTTCTAGTCCCAAAAAGATTTATAGCCTCAGAAACCCTATACAGGGCCACTATGAGTTGGAACTGACTCCATGACACACCACCACCACTTAAGAAATGTTGTTGTTAAGTGCCTTCCAATCTCTTCTGACCCATAGAGATGCTATATAGGATTTCCAAGGAGTGGCTGGTGAACTTGAAATGCTGACTTTGTGGTTCAGAAGACTTTGCAGTCCAGTGCTTTAACCAACAGCGCCACACCTGGATTCCACTTATGAAATAGAAGAATTAAATTCTGGTATCTGTTTCAGGACCAAAGTCAGTTTATGGCATTTAACTGGTTAGCAGAAAATAGCAATAAAATATTTTTTAAAAGAAAAAAAAAATGGGGTGGGGGAGTGGTGGAGGTGGAGGGAAGAAAAAGTAGACTGACTTCAAGGAATATGCAGGCTATTGAATCAGACTGACCTTAATAAGAGACCCCCAAAACAATTCACCAACTGGTAATGAAAATGAAATCTCTCCTTAACAAGTTTGGCAGCTGTCACCTCACTTTGAGCTTTAACAAGTCTACTGATATACATGTGACCCACACTATGAAGAGGGGAGTATGACTTACTGAGAGATTTCCAATCTACAAAATTGCTAGAAGAGATGGCAGTTAAGCCGCCAACATATTCACTCTTTAAAGGGAATTCTAACAAAGCTTATTGAAGCCATGGAAGTGTACTACTCACATTTCAAATGATCTATATAGATAGTGATTGCTTTGTTCTGATGAGCCTTTCAGGCCGTTTTCATTTTTGAAAGGATTTAGGGGTAAAATATGAACCACTTAAATAAGGAAACCAAGGGAAAAAACTAGGTATAAGTGAAAAATTGGTGTAAAGTTTCTTCTCCTATAGGATTAAATTTTTAGAAAAGGTATTTCTGGAAATGATTAAGGAAGGACTTTGGCATAAAAAGGAGTTTATTGTGACTCCAACAAGGAAAAACTGCTTTCTCATTTCTAAATATGGATCATCCTTTATGTTATATACAATTCAATGTAAAAAAGATTTCCCTTTCTGTATTTCTTACTATCACCCTGGTAATCATGGGAAATACTTCTAATTTTGAAGTAATTGAAAGGAATCCTGGTGTGGCACCGTAAGATAAGCACTGGACATCTAACTACAAGGTCTATGGTTCAAACTCGTCAATCGAATCCTAAGGAAACCTGTATAGGGTAACTGTGAGTTGAAATTGACATGAAGGCACTTTACAACAACAACAACTGATCACTTTAAATAAAATGACATAATCCAAATAGCTATGATGCAAAGGAAATTTTAACACACACCATGATTTGTTTCTATGGTTTTTTTTTTTCTTTTTCATTACCTGTGAAGTAAATTGAAAATGTAGCTAAAGTTTCTTGCCCCAAAACTATACTATCACAGACTTAAGTCTCAGAAAGTACCAGTAAGTAAATTAACAAATACAGCTTATGGAAAGAAGAAATGAAAGCCTAAAAATATATAATCTCCCCTCCATTTAATGACAAAGACAATCTCAATTTTATAATAACGATGCTTGGTAAAGGAAATAGAATGGATCACATTAAAATGTACACACATGCATTCATGTATGTGGAACTTTTGGATATCTGTATGTTCTGTATGACTGGTGATTCACAATTTATTTAAAAATATAAAAGGGGAGTTGGTGCTTGATGGAGGATCAGGGAAAAGTGCAATGAGGATCTCTGTCAGCAATAACACAGAATACTGGATAAAGCAGGTTCAGAGGACAATCCCAAAATTCTCAACTACATATAAAGGAATATTTAGGAAGTTTTAAGGCTTACAGCTAGTGGAATTTGTAGCAGAAACAAGAAATCCAGTGCTTGTTGATCCACCAGCCTCAGTAACTCCCAGAGTGGCTATATTGGATGAGAAGGAGTGGGGGAAGGATCAGAACCACCTCAGATGTCTGATGCTTCACTGATCCTTGGAGATAAAGGTGTGAACATTCTTCTTTATGTGTGTGTGTGTGTGTGTCTGTTCATTAGTCTCTCGCTGTCTGTGCACCTCCATTATGGTGACTAGAAAGGGTGGCTGAACAAGTAGACACCCCCTCCGCACACACACACACCTCCAAAGGGTTCTAATATGCATGCATAAAGATCTGCTCAAATTTTAAAAAGAAAGTTTCCACTTAAAACCAAACAGCAGTACAAAATGGCCATAGCTGGCCCTGAACTGTACTGTATATCACTAGGAAAAATGCCTGAATGGGCATTGTGGAATGGGAGAGAGGCATACTAAAAAGGAAACAGGCCAAAAATTAAATTCTGAGTTATGGCATAATGACCAACAGTGGTATTTGAAATTTTTTAGGTGGCCTTGAAGGTAAGAAGCCTAGA